>NW_015112631.1:1064556-1065394 GCF_001443285.1 Poecilia latipinna
GGATGAAAGAGACCACCCATGGAGGGTGAGAGGGGAATTTTTTATATATATATATATCAAGAGGATATATTTGTTATATTAAACTTTAAAATGAAACTCGCCTCCAGTTTCTTTCCAGTTTCTTTTATTTTGCTGGTAAACTGTCTAAAGTTATTTAGTTATTTAGGGTTCTATATTTGTTTCTGTGTGACTTCTTGCATTTTGTTTTTTTGCAATTCTTTCAGTTTGGCATGATTTTGCCTAAAACCATCTCACGACCAGCCTCTTCGGTCAAATGGTTATTTTATGTCTTGGTACAATTTCAACTCTTTTGTAATCTGACATTTTGTCTGGCAAAATTCTTTATTCATAAACAAAGAGTGCTAAGATCATCCCAGTTTTTAACATTTTTAAAATCTGACTTCTAACTAATCTAATCCAATCTCTGAAATATATTTAAACATATGAATACCTGACTGAAATATTAATGGAAAATATTTATTCCCTTGTTTACTTTTGTTATTATTATTTTAATCAGTTGTGCTTTTGTGTTCCCATTTCGGGCTAAAAGCGCTGCGCTCTCTCTCTCCCCAGAGTTTATCAAGCGTTGCCATGGCGACTTTTGTGCATTGCTCGGTAGCGTTACTAAGATTTTCAAATATGTGATTCATTCATCATGTGGATTATAAAAATCTCCAATAACACAGAAAAAAGTCGCTACATTTATTGCTAGTTTTTATATAGGGGGGAAAAAGTCGCTATAGGGTTTTGAAAAATCGCAAAGTGACAAAGTGGAAACTTCTCGCCAGTAACGCTCATCCCCCACACTCCGCCATTCCTATTGGCTCCGCCCACTTTT
>NW_015112631.1:1070112-1090534 GCF_001443285.1 Poecilia latipinna
ATTGTTCAAAATTTGCCAGAGGGCGGGGCTTAGCTTTCAGACCGGGGCCAGCTACACTTTAATCATGGAAGTCTTCAAACAAAGGTTTCTCCATACCTTTCTCTCATTTTTGGATACAAATATTTCTGATTTATTATGAGAAGCCTTACTGAGGTCACTCCTGGTCCCCAGGATGATGATGACTGCGTCCTGGCCTTCCAGAGTCTTCCTCACGTCGTCTTTATTCAGGACGTCACCCACCACCACTCTGGACGCCTTGTGGTCCTCCGGCAGCTTGGATGCGTCCCGCACCAGAACGGTCACGCTGTATCCTGGTGAAAAACAAAACAAAAAAGGAAACAATTAAAATCAGAAACGGTCAGTCAGGTATTTACAGACGCTGCTGATCCATTCTGACCGAGTTCGAGCCAAAAATGTCTCTAGATGCTAATAGCTTCACTTTAGTCAACTGTAAACTTGTGTAACAAAAAATCGAAAAAGACGTTTAATTTTACCAGTAACGCCCCAAGAATCCCGCCCTTTGTGTTCAGGCGAGATAGAGAACAGCTTTCTACTATCGCCTTATTATGACTCGGCAAAACGCCGACCTAACGGTTAACATGACTCAGCAGATTTCACGGTGGGCAGAAGGAAATGAAAATGCTGCTAAAATTACACTTTTCTCATCACATGACACACGTTGGTGATTTTACAGCATCCTGTAAAATGCTTGTAGATCTTAGGACTCACATTTGTAAAAAATAAATAAATAAACAAATAAATAAATGCTTACATAATATATGTGCAACCTGATTGGTTCAGAAAGTAAAGTAGATCGAGCTAAAATATATTTTCAGTTCCTATAAGTCAAGTGAAAGTTTACTTCACACTTAATTTAAAATGCAAATCAGTTAAATATTATTATATTGTGAAAATGTTTAGCTTTTCCAAGCATTTCTATTTGAACTTTAGTTTTTTATTTGTTCCCTTAGAGAAGCAAAATTCTTATTTTAGTGAGACAAAAAAATTACAAGCACTTGCATTAAGAGTGAACTTTTGCAGGGAATAAATTTTTTTTAAATCTTATTTTGTATATAACACTGGTTGTATCTGAATAGTAACTGCTTATTATATTATGTTAAAATTAATCTTTAAAGGAAAATAAATAGGTTTGTGAGATTTTTATTAAGTGTATTTTTTTTAAAAAGTTCCGTTCACAGACGCTGACGCACTTTTGAGTGGAAAACATGAGATAAGTAAACAAACCCCAGCAGCCTGTTTAATAAACATCCACACGACCTCCGTCATTCCCGGTCGCTTCTCCCCGCAAAGCTCACCTGCAGCCACGGCTTGCGGCAGCGTCGCCAGCCCGGTCATTCCCGTGGCTCCAAATATCGCGACATTCTTTATGGACTCCGACATTATTTGAACTAGACGAGATTACGACACAGCAGCTATCTGACCGAAGAAAAGCAAGGTTTAATGTTAAAAACATGAAGAAAGGCGTTTTATAAAGTCCTACAGAAACACTTCCGCCGCACAGACTCCGCCCTCCTGAAGATTTAAAGGAGCCGCGCTGATTTTCCCCTCTTCATTAACTTTTATTAGACCATTATGATCATATTTAGTAGGAAACGTTTTTCTGCAATCTTAAAACTGACTGTCTTTTTACAGTTTGGAATCATCACTACAGAGGAAAAACAGTTCCGAGACCAAGCCGGCCCAAGGCGTAAGAAAACAATGCACTGAACCTCCCGTCTTATAACACTGTAGATCTAAAAATGTTTAGATTTGTCTGTCAAATTTAAGATTTAGAGAATCTGGCAGGTCTACTTTTTAAATGTATTAATTATTAATTTGTAAATGTTAGTTTCAAGATAATTATTTATGTTGAAGATGTAGCTACAAACTTAATATTTAGCCAGAAAGCTATATGTTTAAATAACAAGCTAAATCATATCTCCAAACAAAATATTGAGTTTTAAAGTCACATTTCAAGCTCCAAACTAAATTCTTAGCCTCTTACCAGCTAAGTAGTTCATAAACATGTAGCTTCAAACAATTTAGTTAAAAAGCTAAATATTTAACTTGGCAACTAAATATTTAATTTATGTG
Source organism: Poecilia latipinna (assembly GCF_001443285.1). Lineage (NCBI taxonomy): Eukaryota > Metazoa > Chordata > Actinopteri > Cyprinodontiformes > Poeciliidae > Poecilia > Poecilia latipinna. Next base: position 1,072,207 of record NW_015112631.1, read on the forward strand.
TTGAAAACTAGAAGTCAAATTTTTACCTTTGAAACTGATATTTCCCATTTTTTCCTTGAAAATTTCTGAGATTAATCTCAAAATTTCTGAAAATTTTTCTAGCAAGTTTTTCACCTTCAAATTTAGAAATTTCCTACTTTTTTCTCCCTATATTTCTGAGATTCTCGAATTTCTCAAAATGCTATTGCTAATTTTCCACTTTGAGTTCTTTGTTTGTTTTTAATTGTGAGCTTTTTTGGTGGTGTTCTGTCAGATAGTCATACGCTTAGCTCAGACATGTATACGCTGTTATTACCATATGATTTTATTTAATCAGCAACATAGAATCATGACGTAGATCATCATACACTTGGTTATTAACAGCTGTATGGCATCCTGACTTAGCGGTTAAGTAGTAGTTTTACACGGGCATGTGTTGTAGTTGACTGCAGCTGCAGCCAGACCTTGCTTTAAATACACTTTGAAACCACGACAACGCATGTATATCTATCTAGTTATCATATTATATCTTATTATGAACAATTTAATGACTTATTTTCATCATAACTTGTTGCATGCTGAACTGACAACTCCGCTGACGGTCGGACTTCTTAATGCGCATGCGCGGGCATGCTAGTCACTGCATGTATGCTATCCTGACAGTGTATGGCTATCTGATAGAACAGCGGTCATTTTCTCAATTTTGTTTTCTATTTTTAAGACCCCTATACACACTGACAATATCTGTGTGTTTAAAAAAAAAGGAAAAAAAAGAGGATTTCATGTGAAGCGCGCCCCCTGGTGGCTGCTGGTATAATTGTACTATTCTCTCTCTCTCTCCGCACTGATGCTGCTATTTCTCTCCAGCATCACCGGCGGAGAGGAGGAGGAGGAGGAAGAGGAGGACGTAGCGGCTGTGTAAGGTGGAAGCGGAGGACCTCTATGGATATCATCATCGCCCTCCACCGGCTCTCCACCGACTGCAGCTCCCGGCCGGCGTCTCCCGCTGCTGCGGCCGCATTGTCCCCGCGCCGCACGCTCCGTGCGTTTGTCCCGATGAAGCGTTTCCTGCGGTAGAGGGGAAGACGGAGCCTCCCCCCAGCATTCATCCCCGCTCCGCTTATCGATCCAAACCCGAGCAAGCAGCAGTCCGAGGGCGAATCTAACGGTAAGGCCCCAACATTTCCCCGCGGGGCTTTAAAAAAAAAAAAAAAAAAAAATTAATTCTTATTTTTACTGTGTCATTCCTTGCGTGAGAGGAAGGACTCGAGGTGCGGGGTGTTTTTTATTGCAGGGAAGCCGGCCTGCATTTGGGTGCAGGTTACCGCAGTGATCCGGTGGACTGGACGCGCTGTTTGACGTGTTCACACACATGTGTTACGTGATCCACGCGTGGAAATAATTCACACGCGTTGGCCGGCTGTTTTTGATCGTCTTATTTATGAATAGAAAGAGATTGGGGAGCGGAATGGCGGCCTAGTTCGTGGAGTTTTGTCGTGTTGCTGCATCTTTTTGGGCTTCTTTAAGGCCCTCAACTTGCTGTCGTGCTCAGTGTGATACTTTATATTAGTTTGGTATCAACTATTGTACGTCGTCTTGCAGCACAAACAGCGTGAGCAAACGGTTAACAGCAGCGGTGTCCAAGGTGTGGTGAGGGGACCATTTCCAACCCAGGCACTGATTTTGTGTGGCTCATGAAACAAATTTTCACCAGGAGACTTTATAATTACTTAATCAAATTAATTGTTATAGAGAAAATATTACAAAATGTTACAAACATGCAAAGTAATTAAACTAACTAATTAAACTGTCAATATTATATAAAGTCAAAAAAATTTTAGCATTATATCACAGAACACTGCAAATACACAAATAACTTTCTGAAATTCATCAACATTTCTGAAGAAACGCAAATATCTTAGCACACTTGAAAAAAGATCAAACTAACTTACAAGTAACTGTTCAGGAAGAAAAGGAGCTTCCATGTACTTTTTTAACAAAGTACATGTTCCATTAGTAGATTATTATTCCCTTATAATAATTAAGGAATAACTGACTTACAACAAGATAAATAAGACAAAAATAACTTACAAGTAGCTTTTCAGCTACATATAGTGTAATAAGACATTTGCACTAGAAAATATATAAAATTCTTGGTAAGATTTTGTGTTTTTGCAGTGTATAATGTTATCCCTTCATCAAAAACAGACCTGGAGTGTTGCTTTGATTCTTCTTTGCATGTAATATTCTTCAGTGGTTCTTGTTGCGGTGCCCCACAGGCGAGGAGGGGAAAGTGAACCAAAGCAGCTGAAAATGTAATAAATGTTGCAACTTTGGTCTCAGTCAGACAGTCGACTGAACTATCAGCTGGGAAAAAATAAGCTGCTATTGTACACTGCATACAGCGCTAACCAGCTGACCAAACGTGCTGGAGCTCAGTTTTTGGTTGCTAGGTAACAGGGTAGAGTTCTGCTGGGGTTGCTAGGTGACTGGTTTTAGAAGCAGTTGAAGCCCAAATGGAAGCACAAACATTTGCAAAATGTGAATTCTGATTAATATTTCCCCTATGAAATTAGACCAGTTGATGTCAATGAGAAAATGACATCAACTGGTCATTAAATAAATTTAACCTGTTGTTACATTTATTTAGTTTGGGCCAAGATGTGTTGCTTTTTGACACTTTTCAGCCTACTTCATGTTGCCAGAAAGGTTCTGTTGTAATAATTTCCTGATTTTACAAATGTGGCTCCAAAAATATTTAGTCAGTCGTCCTTAAGATGAAAATCTCTGGATGTTGTTTGATTCTATAGGAATCTCTGCAATGTTTGTGGTTGATTGGATTAAACTTTTCTGTCTCACCGGGTCAGAACTGGGCGTGTTCTGCTGCTCGTTTACAGATGTTTGTTTTTCTTTTTACTCTGCTGAGATGAAGTGAGAGAAAGTGACTCAGTGAGGTGTGTAAAATGTGTCAAAGTTGAAGGATCTGGTGCTTGTTTGTGAAGCAGACAGAAAGCTGCAGCTGTTTTAGAAAGATGATGGAGGATTATTTGGGTTCGGATCAGGAAAAGGATTTTAAATTATTATTCTCATCCTCACCACTGTGTCAATATTTCTTCTTGTATTGATGTAATCCACAAAGAGCTGGTTTTTAACCAACATCAGGCTTCGATGCTGCAGCTAAATTTGACCTTTAAGGTTATTGGCACCAAAAGTGATGAGAGCTCAAACTAAACGGACCCTAAAAACTCAAGATGGATGGAAAAGAAACAATCCTAAGATTTTATCATGATTTATTACTGGAGGGACAGAAAACTAACAAATAAACTGAGCTGCAAAAATATTCATACCTACTGAAACTTTGCACATCTTGTGTTTCAGCTTAAAATGGGCGATACATTTAAGTGATTTTGTAGACCATACCTTAAATATTCCAAAGAAAATGCAGGTGTTGCGAAGCAGCCAATCCAGAAGCGGCATACCAGTAGAAAAAAAAAAAAAAAAGTTTCTCAATGAAAAGTTTTTTTACTGGAGTGAAATTAGTTTATTTCACCAAACTGAAATGGAAACACTATTTTTTGCATCATTTGAGTCACATGGTCAACAACAGGATGTTACTACTGGCAGAAACCACAAAGAAGAAGACAGGAAGAGTAGTTGGAGGATGATGGTGCAGCGTTTTTTTGTTTTTTTTTATTCACCAAAATGATATTAGTGAAATATTGATAAATTTTCCCAACATTTGTACTGAAAACGCTGCTCATATGTTCCTGAATTTGATCCTGGAGTTCTGGAGACTGGTGAACTTTTTTTACTTAAAGTTTGACTTAGACTGAACTGTATGAATGCTTATTGATGGAAACAATGGTGGCTCGTTTCTGTCTGGTTCCTGTTAGACCTTACAGACATAAATCAGCTGTCTGTGACTGATTAAAACTGGCAGCTGTCGCTCTTTCTTCACTCTGTTCATCCTGGTGAAACATTCCTTTCTTTTTCTTCCCTTTCTCCTAATTCTCTTTATTTAATCTCCCTTTTCCGTGTTAGTTTATTTCTTTTAATCTCTATTCTCCTCTCCCTGTTTTTGTCCCAGCCTCCCTCCAAGTGTTTTCTGTCTCGGCTGATTAAGTCTGCATCCCTCCTTCTTCCTCTTCTCCTGCAGCATATCTCTAAATTTAACCTCTAAATAAAAACTGATGGTCAAATCCGTCTGCCTTATTCTGAGCTGCTCCAGGATCTTGGTGCTGCAGAAAGTCCGTCTCACATCTGAACAGTTTATCATTAAACAGGAGATGTATTTACATCAGCATCTGATGCAGAAGTATTAATACCTCTTTAAAGTATTTCAGTGTGATATATTTTGTTTTTCTTTGGCTGTAGACCAAGTTTGTTAACTTTGAAAACGTTTAGCATACTGAGCTTCTCCTAAATAAATGTTTTCACAAATACTTTGCACCTCTTTTATAACATTTTGAGTTTATTTAGTCTATAATAATTAATTACAATAATTAATTGAAAACATATCATTTATTTGGCTGTCTGTAAACCTTTAGCTGAATAAAGTTTGACATCGGTGTTGAAATTAAGAAATGCACATGTAGACGTTTGTATTCATGCTCTTATTTTGAAGTCCATTTACACAGCAGATCTGTTTTCCCTCTACATGTTCACACTTTTTTTAGTGTGTGTTAGCAGAACTAGAGCTTTAGGGCGAATGCAGCTAACATTTTAGCTAGCAGTGCTAACTACTGGTTTTTATTCACCTGAAATGCAGCCAAAGGTGCAGCAAAACTAGATTCATGTTCGATGCATTAAGAAATTTAAGAAATTTGAAGGTTCTTTACTTGAAAAACTACCATTGCTTATTCTTTTCACATTTAAAATGTTTCTAGCCACCATTGTTACCAACATGGCAAAAACGGGTTCTCAGATATCTTAAGGGTGTTTTCACACCTGATAGTCTGGTAGACTTGGTTCGATTTGGGACCAAAGTTGCAACATTTGCTGCTGTCCTCTTTCACACTGAACTGTGTCAAACCTGTTCCCCTCCTCGCCTGTGGGGGCGCTGCTCCAAGAACCACTGAAGAAACTGAGCTCAACTTCCTTCTTCACCAAATGTAAAGAAAAATGTATTGGCGTCAGATTTTAGCAGTTGTAGGATTTCTCTTTTGTCTTTAGCTAAAGAATATGAGCCATACCTCCTGCTAGCGCTAGGCTAACGCGTTTGTTTTGGTTGTATTTACCCAGAATGCCCTGCACTGTAGTCCACTTCCTGCTGTTAGAGCGGTCTCCAGTCCGACTGATGGTCACATTTGCATTTGAACCGAACCAGAGTTCGCTTTAACTGAACCCAGACCGAGGTTTGCTTTTGTTTTTTGGTCTCCATCAGACAAACGAACTGGACTCTGTAGACAAACAGGAGCTGGATCAAATCGGTCTGAACAGGGCTGGTGGGAACGCACCATAAATCTCACAGAAAACCAGCGACTGTGAACACTGGGCACAGTAAATTTTGGCAGCTAGACGGTTCCACTGCAGCATTTGGTGACCAAAAGAGTTTTCTTCAAGGGCACCAGCTGCTTCAGAGTCTTATGAACTGAAAACATCCGAGTGTTTGTCTTTGCGGTGACTTGTTGGCTCTAAAGAACAACTTTTTACGGCGAGGCGAGCAGGACAGTGGCAATGGATAATAAAGGTGTGTGATTGGGGGTTTCATCATGATGTGATGTAGTTTGCTCACTAAGAGCGGCTGCATCAGCAGACGAGGCGATAGTAACGCTCATCTTCATCATGTGGTTGTTTTGGTCCAGTCTCAAGGTTTTGTTGTTTTGTGCTTTGTCAGATTTTTATCTCTTATTGATGTTGTTAAATAATTGTTTCTATTTACCTCTTACTTATAAATTATTCAAGCATTAAAAAGGTTCTGTAGCGTGAACTATGGTGCTGGTGCTGCTTGACTGGAGACTGCTCTAAAAGCAGACTACAACGCAGGGCATTCTGGGTAAATGCGACCAAAACAAACTTGCTGGTTTAGCGCTAGCAGGAGAAATTACTTGTTGGTCTTTTACCAAAGACAAAAGAGAAATCCTTCAACTGCTAAAATCTGACGCCACTCCAATTTTATTTACATTTTGTGACGAAGGAAGTTGCGCCCAGTCTCTTCTTCTGAGGTTTTTGTGTCGTTTCTTGCAGTGGTCCTTTCTGCAGCGCCCCCTATCTCCCAGGCGAGGAGGGGAACAAGTTCACTTCAAAAACACCAAATTTTACCAACTATTTTAGTTTAGTTTCTAGTGCAATTATCTTAGTACACTTAAAATAAGACAAACCTAACTTACAAGTAGTTTTCTTCATGATTAGGAGCTTGATTTAAATAAATAATTCCTTAATACTTCCCGACTCAGCACAGAAATGGATAACCAAACACAAAATCAACCTTCTTCTACACAGATCTCATGAAATGTCACAGGAGAAGATCTGGATGTAAACAATAAAAAATGAACAGAAGTAGAAATGTCGGGTTGGATTTCACCTCTTTCTCCAGGTGGCCGCCATCTTTAAGCTCTCTCTGGTTTGTAGGACGGCATCGTAAGAGAAACGTTGTTTACTCAGAATGAGCACTTTGTTTTCCCCCACAGTGGTTCCAGTGGGTTTGCGTGATTACACTTCAGATGCTTTCAGCAAAACAGTCTTACAGAATCCGCTGGATTAGAAATAAATACCTGCTTTCCAACATTTTTGTGCTGAAATTGTATTTAGGGCTGCAACTATCAGCAGTTAACACAACAGTGTCTTCTGACTTGTTCTACTTTAAGTTGAGATATTTAATCTAGGAGTAAACAGATATAAAGTATTTCATTTTTCCATGTATTTTAGCTAAAAAATTAAAACAAAGGGTTTTTATCTGTTAGAGCACCTGCACACTTAGTATTAGGATAAATATTTATTTTTATTGCAGTAGCATTATCTCAAACTGAAGATTGTTGAAAGGTGCAGCTTTTAATTGGAGCAAAATTGTACAAGAGAAAATATATTTGTCAGGGTGATTTGTTTTAAAATTGGAGATGATCTGTGTTGAAGCTAAATATTAGTTAGCAAGTTGAAACTTTAGCTTACTAGCTAATTAGTTAGCAAGATAAATTTCTTGCGAACTAAGCACTGGCTAGCAATATTTGTTTAAGCAATATTTGTTTAAACAAATATTGCTTAAACAAATATTATATTATAAATATTGTTTGCTAACTAATATTAGCAAGCTAATATAACATTCACAAGCTAATACTAGTTAGCTTGCTAGCTACTATTAGGAAGATAACTGATATTATTATTAGTGTTATTTCTTGCTAATAATTTTGGAAGCAATATTAGCAAGTTTAGCAAGCTAAATTAGTCCACAGCTAAATATGTTTCTTGCTATTTAGTCTGGAGCTATGAACATATTTAGCTTGCTAAATAAATATTTGGTTGGAGCTAAACATTTATCTTGCTAATTAAATATTTAGTTTCAAAGTGTTACACTTATTAATGAATAAAATGTCAAATATTACTGAAAAATTAACTTTTCTTTTTTTTCATGAGAGGCTAAATAACCTAAATTGTTGGTGTTATTTGTAAACAGCACCCATAGCTTAGCATCTAAGCTAACCACGCCAGTCTCTGCTGAAAAAAAAGACATGAGAAATATTACCTGCGTTTCATAAATAATTCTGTAATTTCTTTTAATCATATTCAGAAAATATATTGGCACTATTTTCTAAAGTTTTTATTTAATATTTTTACTATCTATTTTTTGCTTAAGAAAAGCAAAGCATATGTGGTTTGTATAAACTTTATTTTGTACTTTAAAAATGCTTTGCATAAACTGAATAGTTTGTGAAATTTGCTAATAAATGCTGCAGTTAAAGCAGTCTCTTAGCTCTGCTATAAATGTGAAAAGTGAGTATTTCTAACCAACTTACCACCTTTAAAGCTGATTTAAAGATGGACTTTGTTCATGATTTTATTGATCTGATTGAAGTTTGAGGTTTAATTATTTTCTATTATTGGCATCTAGAGAAAGACTTTGGGTTTCAGTCACTTTTGTGTCTCCAGTTGTTTTAAGGCTCTAATGGCCTTTATTCATTAGCAGCTCAACGGGGGAAGGGCAAACATGCAGCCTGTCCATAAAACACACCTGATCTACCACTGAGCCGCTTTGTTGGGATTTTCTGTCACATTATGAGGAATCTCTGCAGAAATTAAACATCCCATGTGTTATTGTGGACACCCTCAGTTTGTTATGCCTCGTTTCTCACTAAACCTCCTTCACCAGATGTCCATCAATCACTCAGAGCTAGAGGGACTTCTCCAGTGTGTGTGTGTGTGTGTATTATCCCCTTTAATTATTGGACTCAGCTGTGCAAGAATCATTCAGCCTCAGGCAGGAGTTGACACCACGTCTGAACATCCTTGTTTCTCTCTTTTCTCACCACATAAAAACCGAAACAATAATGTAATTCTAAAAATATACACCAATATGAATCACATTAAGCAGAGAAACATGCATGGAGGGCTGATTTAGAAACCACCGGTCCAACCTTTTACACCACATGTGTCAAACATGAGGTTCAGGGGCCAAATTTTACTCTACGCTTCCTGCCCGATCATGACCTCTTGACCCCTGATGTGATGCTTTTGGTCAGTAGAATCAAGGCCTGTAACGTACTAAATGATATCATTCTGCAGCTTGACACAGATTCTGGCCAGAAGCTTCTTCTTCTGTGGTGTCAGAGAAACATGGAGGTGTTGAGCTGCAGAGGGAGAGACTTATTAGGACTTTAGTTCCTGTGAAGCATGAAATGTCCCGGCCAGAAATAACTCTGCTCTCCTTCGTTTTGGCCTTTAGGCTTTTGTTTCACGCAGAATTACCGGTTCCACAAAAACGTGTGAGAATTTAATTTAGTTGTGACTTGACTGATGTCCTAGTTCAAGTAGAGCTGGGCGATGAAACGATAACATATATGATGGGGAATAAATGTATCGGCTAAGAGAAGTGCCTGTGTTGTTTCAGATGTGCTTGTGCGTCTGATTTGTGTGCGTACCGGAAACACAACACAAAGGTTCCTGCCTGGGATTTTTGTGTGTAAAAAAAAAAAAATAACTATAAGAAATTAATACTGTTCACCATTTTAACAGGTTAGAAATCGATGTAATTATTTGTGTCCATAAGTGTCCATAAGATAAAATTCAGTTCAAAAATACTTTATTGATCCCAAAGAGAAATTAAATGTTGTAACTCATTTTAATTCAAATTTTTACGTACTTTTAAATAGTAGAGGCTAAAAATATGGAATTAAAAGTCAGTAATATCAGATAATTACTGTTAATTGCCATATTTAAAAAAACAACAATAAAAATTCAGTTAATTCAAGCACATTTGACAGAGTAAATAAAATAATCAGAAAATCCATTAAAATAGGCAATTAAGCAAATTAAAAAAGAACAAATTAAGTTAAAAAAAAAGTTCTTCCAGACGTAAAAACGTACTGTACTCTTGAAGCAGTTTGTGCCGTTTTGTATTTTTAAAAACTTGAAGTGAAACAGATTAAGCAGCGTATCTGTGCTGCTGCTTTTCATCACATTTATTAGCTCCAGTTTGCAGCTTATTTCTCCTGGTGTTCTCTTTCACTGGCTTCAGTTACTGCAGTCCCTCGTCTGCCTGATCATCAGATAGAAAGCTCCGTAATGCTTCGCTGTTTTTCTCCCCGGGGAAGATGGCTAAGTGCTCCACAGCCCCGCCTCCCCACAACTCACCCACCATGCTGACATTTCCTTACTGGCCACCGGGTCGCTTTTGTGCTTCAAGGGACGCAACAGCAGCAAACATCAGGCTGTTATTTATTGTTTTGCTCTGAAGATGCTGGAAAAAGGGAGGAGATGACCAAGAAACTCATGGAACTGTGAAATGAGGCATCAAAATTATGGGCGTTTTGTCACAAAATGGGTTAAATACTATGACAACATATTAGGATCATTGTTGACAAAAAACAACAAAAAAGGGAGTAAATTTCCACAAGAAAAAATAATAATAAAAAGGAGATTAAACTAAAAACAATTCTTGCAAATACAAGGAAATATCTGAGTTTAAAAAGTCAAAATTTTTGCTAGAAAAAAAGTCAGAAATTCTGAGATTAATCTCAGATATTTTACTTAAAAGATGTGGACATTTCAGGGTTTCAGAAGTAGAATCTTTTGAGTTTTGAAACTTCAAAATTTTGAGATGAATCTCAGAAAATTTTTGGAGAACCAAGAAATGTTTCAGGATGTAAAACGTCAAAAAGATTCCTAGAAAAAACTCAGAAATTTTCCAGAAAAAACTTGGACATTTCTAAATGTTTCTGTTATATTTGAACCTTTTCAAACTCAAAAATTTCTAAGTTTGTTTTCTAGAAATTTTTCAAGATTAATCAAAAAAAATATTTTTTTTTTTACTTTTTTTTTTTTTTTTAGCAAATTTTTAACTTTTCAAACTCAAACATTTCCATGTTTTTGGTCATAAATTCACTCCTTTTTTTCTAAGTACATTGGCCGTAATATGCTGTCATAAAATTCAGCTTATCCACTGAGCTTTAACGATGTTATCCTTCTTTTGCTGCAAGAAGCATAACCAGAAAAGACCTTATTGTATTAATAAACCTTTACTTTCTATAAAACCTGCTCCAACATCAGAAAAGCTGTTATATTTGTAATTTTCATGTCTTGTGAAAGTTTTGATATAAATGAGGATGTAGCAGGTCAGAAGGTGATGTGTGTTCAATATTTGCATTTAAAATAATCTGTCCCTTCCCCCATTTGGCCTGCATTTGACAGGAATTGGTAAAAATATAGGATTTAATTCCCAGTGGGCCCCACCATGCATAAAACACACGTTCCCCCCGCTGGAAGAAGCAGCACGTTTTTCAGTCCTGCTAACCTCAAAGAACAAACAGAGACTGTAGTTTTTTTTTCTCTCCAAAAATGTATTAAAATTTAATGACGCCCTCAACACACTTATGGGACCCATCATAAATAAAGATGCACAGATACAGGATTTTTAAATTACAACGACTAGCCATTCGCTTAAAGGACAAATATAAAGTAAAATTCACATTGTGCATGTTTTTGTTCTACTAAAGTATTTACTGCTTAAAAATAACAACCAGCCGTGTTTTGGCAATAAAAACGGCTGGTTTTTATTGCCAAACAATAAATTAAAGATTTATTGTCTGGAAAATGAGCCATTTCAAAAAACAATGCAAAGTAATCAGCAGGCACTTCCCTGTTACCCAGCAACCCCAGCAGAGCTCCACTTGTTACCTAGCAACCCCAGGAGAGCTCCACTCGTTACCTAGCAACCCAAACCGAGCTCAGATTTTAAGCTAGAATAAATTAAATATACTCGCGTTACTGAAAAATAGATTTGGGCGACATGGCCTAAGAAGTTTATCATGATATATTTTGGTACTATTGAGATAATAATAATAAAAATTATTAAATAAATATTTATTCTTTTTAACGTAACTATATGGCTGTGAATGCATGGCAGCATTAATAGGTACACACTGCTTTTGGAAAACATTTCCATTTGAAATTAGCTTCTTTATGACACCAATTACTTAAAAAAAAGTGGTTTATATCACAAAGTAACTGTATTTATTAAGTGTTTCCAGTTTACAGATGTAAACGATGGAGAGAAAAGTAAAAAATAACATCAACCTTTTGTAATTTAAGTGAAATCGTTTAATTTCGTTGCTTATCTTTCAGAATCATTTTCTGACAGTAGTTACTGTTGGTTGTTTAATATTAATGAAACCTAATACAAATTGAATGTGATTAAATAGGTTGTTATTATCATATAATATAAATGGTTTACTAAGTCAAAATGACAGCGATTTCCTTCCAGGTGGGAAATGTTTGGGCTCATCCGGTCCTGTTTTTTAAAATTCAGAGTTTAGCTCTGAATTTTTCCATGACTGCATGGAAACTGATGAACATCGGTTTTTTGTTGAAGTTATTTTCATCGCTCCGTTTTTAGCTGTCAGAGGACGCATCACTCCCCTCCATGTTTTTAACAAACATCAGAGAGATTTTATTTTTAGCGAAGCTGCGCTCTTTGATGCTTACATTTAGAAACTCTCCCATCTTAATGGACAAGAATCACCGTTTGTATTAGGACTGTGGGTCTTTATTTGAGGCTCATTTTTAAACTGTGAATCTTTAGTGAATGTTTCTGTGTATTTTTTATATTTTTTATCTGGTCGAGGTTAAATCCGAAGTTAGCAGGTGTTTGATATTAACAGCTTCTTACCTGAGGAAGTGGAGCGTCCATTACTTCTACATATTTTGACTCAAGTGACAGTAAAAAAGGTAACAAGTACTGAAGCAGCCGATCATCATATCTGATGTAATCTGTGAAAATAATGTCATCAAACAGATACAAACATAACATTATGTGCAAATACTGGTATTCTAAAATAAATATTAGAAAACTATGATGAGTGTTAAGGTAAAAAAATGAGTTATGTGAATAAAATCATACATTAATGAAGTAAAAATAATACAATAATAAATTAGTATTATGAATAAAGTTGTAAAAATGAGAAAAGGGTCTCCTGTGTTTCTGTTACATCTGAAGCAAATAATTAAAGTTCATAAATGCTCCTTAAAATGTGTTTTCTTTAAATGATGCAGTATATGTGTGTGGTTGTGGCCTGTGATGATGACTCTGACCCTCGGTGTGCCGCAGGGCGTCGTGCGCGATGGCTAATGCCTCTCCGGACCTGGACAATGCAGAAGCCCAGCGCCAGCTCAACAACAACAACCGACCAATCGGCTCCGGGTTCTGGGAGACCGAGTGCACCAGCGCCAAACTGTTCGAGTGCTCCCGCATCAAGGCTCTGGCAGGTCAGAGGTCAAACACACCCCTCACTGTCCGTACACGTACATCAGAAAACCTCTGGGCGGATAATTCTGATTCTTTAAATATCTGATCAAAACCAAATTATTATAAGTAAAATACCGACAGACATTATGGATTTATGTATCATTTGGTTTAAAACAGAGCTGGACAAGATGGCTGAAAACTTATCACAATAAAAGCGTTTCATATTGATCTATATCAATAATTATTGATTCGTTTTTTTTGTTTTGTTTTAAATATCCAAAAAACAGCCAGACTGGTGGCGCTATTGTTCCTGTTTTATCCAGTTTTCACTTTATGAAGTAGATTTTTTTTATTTGTAAGCAGTTTTGAGGCACAGTTGGAAAACTTTAAACTGTCTGTCACCCAGCAGGCGGTTGCTAGGCAACCAAAGAGCTAGTGAGTTAGTTGATTCCACCAACCTAGCTTAGCAAGCAGCTAAAGTCTTTCCTCAACATTTCCCAGAATGCTTGGCGGTTCTGGATAGGAGTTCAGTGAATGTTCTATCTAACTTTGTTACTGGTTTATTGTCCAGGTCCAATTTAAAATATTTTAACCTTAAAGAGATGGTGGAACTGGTGGAAGATCTCAATTTGATAAATACAGAGCATTATAAATATGACATGATCATGATTTGGGCTTGTTTTGCAGCCACCAGGTAGTTACAAATTAAGTTAGTGTAGCGGCCTAGTCAAATCAAATCGGCCTGATTGAAATGCAGAAACAGGATTCCATCTGATACAGGATCACTGGAGGCTTCAGCTGCTTTTGGTGCCTCTGGGATTTTGGAGTGTTTTTCTTTTTCTTTACTCTGTTTGCTAATTTAGTTTTCATGACAGAAATTAAGACGTTTCATTTGTTTTTTTGTTTTTATGAAATCATTGAACTTGTATTAATTGTATTTCATTAATTTAAAGCTTTTTATTCAAACTTTTAAAACTAGATTTGTTTGAAAATAGTGATTCCCATTTAAAATCCCCTCCCATTGACGAGTTCCTCTCTCATTCATTAGATGAGAGAGATGCAGTGCAGAAGAAAACCTTCACAAAGTGGGTCAACTCCCACCTGGCCAGAGTGTCCTGTCGCATATCTGACCTCTACAACGACCTTCGGGATGGCTACATGCTCACCAGACTGCTGGAGGTTCTCAGTGGGGAGCTGCTGGTAAGAACGCTAACGCTAACGCAGCAATGCTTTGTCACCTTTTAGTCTCTCATAAGTAAATGTTAGATTATAGCTTCATTATAACACAGTCATCCTTTTCTGATCTTTATGTTTTAAATCAGTTTAAAATGTCTAATACATTATAATCAGCAGTGGTGGACACACTTCAGCTAATACGCTAGTAGTGTAGCTAATGTTTCGTTTAGCGCACTTAGCTTAGCATAAATTATTTTTTTCCATATAAATTCTAAACTTCCAGTTGAATAAAGTTCAACATGTCTAGGTTTTGGCCATTGACTGTTAAGAAATCTTTAAGTAATTTATATTCATGCTCTTAATTTGAAGACAGTTTATGCAGCAGTTCCATTTCCTCTCCTCCACATCTGTTTTAGTTGCAAATATATATAAATAGCGCTTTAGCATTAGCTGGACCAAAGTTCATGATCAGAGCTTTACGGTTAGAGCAGACAGATGGTTGGTATCAAAATGACTGAGGTTAGCATTTTAGCTTCAACTAAATATTATGTTGGTGTAGCGCTTTGCATTAGCTTGGTGCCCAGGGCTGATAACAGAATGTGGTGACTGAATATAAGTTGATTAAATGTTTTAAAAATCAGCGTTGGTGTTTGATTAGCTACAGTAGTGGCGTTGCAGCGATAATAGTCCCAGTTAGGCGACAGTGAGGTGGTGATGAGTCCTTCTGTTCTTCCGTAGCCGAGACCAACGAGGGGTCGTATGCGGATCCACAGCCTGGAAAACGTGGACAAAGCTCTGCAGTTCCTGAAGGAGCAGAGAGTTCATTTGGAAAACGTCGGTTCCCACGACATTGTGGATGGAAACCATCGCCTCACGCTCGGCCTCATCTGGACCATCATTCTTCGCTTTCAGGTAAATTTCAAACTCATCAAAAACTCTCGAAGCTGATCCGCTTTATTTGAAAAATGAGTTCAGGAAAGTCAGGTTGACATGCCTGTTCGATGATTCATTGAGGACCGGCGTAAGAACAGCAGGTAGAGGTGGATATCCAACGTTAGGTTAAATAAAAGTGTTGAATCTAATGGCAGACCACATTGTTCAGTCTTCTTGATGAAGTTTCTCCAGAGCTTTGGGGAAAGAGGTTCCACATGTTTGAAAGAGAAGCTTGACTTTAACTAGACCTCTATCCTTGGAGTGTTGCTGTTCGCTTTATTGATTCTTGAAGCCATGTGTCTGGTATTCTGTGGAGGAACTGCTTTCAGAGGTTGCCTGGTCTCTGTGTCTGCAGGTTGAACCCGTTTCTGGTTGTCGGGACTCTGTCATGGCGGGTCATTGTCTTTTATTTTGTTTGTGGGTTAATGGACTAAAGGACCCTGAACAGCCAAAATCCTCTCATTGTTTCAGATGATGAAAATCACATCATGTTGTTCTCAGCCTCATGTCAACATTCTGACGGAAAGTGGCTACATGTTAGCTTAAATATGGTGTAATTTTCCCATTAACCTGAAAGTTGTTTGATTTAAAATCTCATAGTTACTTCAAAAATTGTATATTTTTCATCTAAGGAGGTCACCATTTCACTTCCTTAACGCCTGTCGACTGATGATGCAGGAAGGCTCAACTACAGCCTACAAATGAAACACAATAAGTCAGTGTTGTGGAGGCTAACATAACGCCTACGAAACATCTGGACTGAGACAAACTGCCTCAGAGTTTTCATGTAACATTAAACTAGAGATATCTGTTGAAACAAATAGACTTGATTAGCTTGTGATCTACTGCTCACTATATTAGCTAGGGCTAACACAAAGCTAACACCATTAGCAAAAGCTCATGCCATTAGTAGGAGCCAACACTATTAGCATGAGCTAAAATCATTAGAAAGAGTTAATCCCGTTAGCAGGAGCTAACGTGGATCAAAACAAATGGCAAGATAATAAATGGATGTTTTAAGTGACATCCAAGCATCTTGTTGTCCTTGTAACAAACCGTTCTCATTTATTTGATAACATGTTTTTATCCTGATGCTAGCTGTAAACACCCTGAGGTAGAAGCTGGAGTTCCTTTCGGGTTGCTATTTCCAAACAGCAACTTTTTCAGCTGCCTCACTTTCAAATTGAAAGAGCTGAATGTTACTCACTGCATAAAAATCACTGCTCTGAGTGAACAGAGCTAGCTAGCGCCGTACCACCTAGCATGCTTATATATTGGACCATGAACCACACAGTAATGTCTGTGACTATTTTATTTTAATTTATAAAAACTAAACGGCATCCAAAGTAAATTGTTCTCAAATAAAGTCTGTTTTTAGAAGTCATGAAATCATGAATCCCTTTAAAAAGCTCCAGGATGTGAGTGTTGGAAATGTCTTCCTGTTTGCTCCTCTTAAAGGGGCAGTAGTTTATAAAATGGATTTTTAATGTTATTCCCTCATCAAAACATACCTGGAGTGTTGCTTTGATTCTTTCATGTAATCATCATGGTAACCATTCAGCTGGGTGGACTTGGCTCCGCCTTCAAGGACGAAGCTCCTCCCCCACTGAGCTCCTTCAGACTAGCCAGCAGCAATTAGCAAACACCTGGTGGAACTGCTGAGCTTGTTACAGGAAACGCTGGTAAAAACATTAAAGGGTTAATAGCGGAGCCATGTTGTGATGAGTTCCTGAAGGCGGAGCTTCAGAAAGAGCAGGAGTTTTTAAAGAGACAGAGGCCCAATTTCAAGGCGTTTAGTAAAGAACTAAAATTTATTTTAAATTATGTTTGATATTTTAGGTGTTTTTATAGAACTTAATATTTACTTGATTGTGCTACAAAATTTGAACTATTTTACTTAAATAATTAAAATAGTTACCTTAAGATTTTGCAAGTACATGACTATTTGTGCAATAAAGAGCCTTTCTGGTTTTCCTGGATGCTCGGCTCTTTTGTCTTGAGGATAAATGGTCTGATGTCTGACTGGTATATAATCAGCAGTAGATTATTATTTCTGGTGCGCTCTGAGCGTCTCGGTTTGGGGAAAGCGATCCCGGCTGCTGCGTCGTGTTTGTGCGACAGTGACGGCCATGTTTGGTTCAGCCTGAATGTCACTCAGGAGCCCAGAGCTACTGCAGCAGCCGGCTTCTGGTGTGTGAGTACAAAGAGCCTCCAGCTTCCCTTACGTTTGCTTCACTGCTACAGCGTTGCTTTACTGCACAGTGCTTGCTTAGCAATATTCGGCCCGTTCTGTAGATTTCACAGAGAACGGACCGACTCTGGGGACGCAGCATTGTCATGCTCGGAGAGGCTACTTGCACCTCTAAGAGAATTACTGTGCTGTTAACGTGTGTTGCCTCTGTAGCCCAGGGCACTGAGGACGAGATGAATGGTGTGTGTGGGCTGTTGAACAACAGATCCTGCTCTTCACGAAGGAAACCTTTGAATTTCTGTTTCTTTAGTGCCGTTTCTTATCAGAGCAAAAAGTTTGGTTCTGATTAGAAATGAGACGGACATGCTGGACCAGAAACTGTCAAATGTAAAAAAAAAAAAAGAAAAAATAATAAGAAAAAAAATCACTATTTTAGGAGACTAGTTCAATGCTAAATGAAATATTTATACAGCATAAATGATTAAATTTATCATGCTAACAGAGAGGTTTGGTAGATGTTCAGGTCTAAGGGTTGCTCACATATTGTCTGAAATCCTTTCTTGACATTTTTCAGTTAACCTTCGTTATGTTACCATCTGAAAGATTTCCTGGTTCTGATATTACCTGCAATGGTAGCAAAACCTTAACAGAGGTATTTTAAAGAGTTCAATGCTTTTCAACGTTTATATACGTTATAATTCTGTCAGTTGATATATAGATTATGCTATCAATATAAAATACATCTAGCTACAAAACTAGATGGATCTCACTAGCAAGCTGTCATTACGTTTTTAGTAAGATTCCCTGTTATTTACATTAAATAAATGTTTTAGCTCAAAGTTATGTGACATTTTCCTGTGAACAACAAAAGGAGGACGAGCTCTCAGCCGCCATGTGGCTTTTCATGCTGCACTTTCCCCTCCTCTCATCTCCACCGCTTTCCCTCCTGCCTCTGAGGTGAAAGACAGAGTTTGCTTTGCCAGGTCAGCAGATCGGGCCAAAGCACTGCAGTGACTGCAGACAGGCAGAACCAGGGCGAGACAGACAGGCAGAACCAGAGCGAGACAGAACCAGGGCGAGACAGACAGGCAGAACCAGGGCGAGACAGAACCAGGGCGAGACAGACAGGCAGAACCAGGGCGAGACAGAACCAGGGC
>NW_015112631.1:1094260-1094654 GCF_001443285.1 Poecilia latipinna
ACAGGCAGACCCAGGGCGAGGCAGAACCAGGGCGAGGCAGAACCAGGGCGAGACAGACAGGCAGAACCAGGGCGAGACAGAACCAGGGCGAGACAGACAGGCAGAACCAGGGCGAGGCAGAACCAGGGCGAGGCAGAACCAGGGCGAGACAGACAGGCAGAACCAGGGCGAGACAGAACCAGGGCGAGACAGACAGGCAGAACCAGGGCGAGGCAGAACCAGGGCGAGGCAGAACCAGGGCGAGACAGACAGGCAGAACCAGGGCGAGACAGAACCAGGACGAGACAGACAGACAGAACCAGGGCGAGGCAGAACCAGGGCGAGACAGAACCAGGGCGAGACAGAACCAGGGCGAGACAGACAGACAGCACCACGGCGAGACAGAACCAGAGCG
>NW_015112631.1:1098057-1119171 GCF_001443285.1 Poecilia latipinna
GGGCGAGACAGAACGAGGGCGAGACAGAGAGACAGGGAGAACCAGGGCGAGACAGACAGACAGGCAGAACCAGGGCGAGACAGACAGGCAGAACCAGAGCGAGACAGAACCAGGGCGAGACAGACAGGCAGAACCAGGGCGAGACAGAACCAGGGCGAGGCAGAACCAGGGCGAGACAGAACCAGGGCGAGACAGACAGGCAGAACCAGGGCGAGACAGAACCAGGGCGAGGCAGAACCAGGGCGAGGCAGAACCAGGGCGAGACAGAACCAGGGCAAGACAGACAGACAGGCAGAACCAGGGCGAGGCAGAACCAGGGTGAGACAGACAGGCAGAACCAAGGCGAGACAGACAGGCAGACACAGACAGAGGATTGACAGGAACGAAGAGGTAAAGCTAACATATTCACAGAACGATAAATTCAGAGATAAAAGTTTTTATAAAGGCTTAATGCACATATCTGCTCTGTTTAACATCTGCTTTGTTTAACAAACAGCAAGTTGTTTTAGAAAGTGAGTTGGATTCTAAAAGTCTGCTTAGTGATATCAGAAGAACAGATTAAATTGGATTTATGATCCAAAATATTCAGGAAAGCTCTCAACATGTAAATCAAACGAGTGTCTATGATGTTTTTCCTGTTATCTACTTTACATGACTGTTTATCTTTGTTTACGTGTCCTCTAATGTGAGAGTGGTTTGTGTCTCCGCAGCAGCTGGTTGCAGGGTGTCATGTCCCCAATTACCTCATATCATGTCACTGTCACTGGCAGAGCGGCTTTCTAATAAATAGCTGAAGGAAACATTAGCATTGAATCTCTATGGAAAATAATAAGTCACAATTTTAATTACTTTTGCTTTAAATTCACATTTCTTATCCACTTTCTGAGTGATGAAGCAGGATGCTCTTTAGAAGTGATAACCTGCTGTAAAAGGTTTATTATGGATTTTCTCTTATTTACAAAGTGATAAAAAGGATAATTTTACATATTTCCATCTAAAGGTGCCATTATTACATGTTACATCTTTCTCTGTATTTTTTCCAGCCAGATTTATGTTGGAATCTTGTGTTTACAGCATATTCATAGAAAGTTGAGTGGAAGGAAAAACTGGTAGGAAAAGGCAGACGATTGCAGCTTTGAAGGATCCAATTTGGATTTTTTCACCCAAAAGTCCAATTTGTGTCACTTACATGGTATGTGGAGCTAAACATATCAGAAGCCCAACATTTAATTTAAACTAACATTGTGTTTATTAATCTTATGTAATATCTTTACTTTTCTGAAATGCAAAGTTTTGGGTTTTTCATAATCTAATTATTAAAATTTCAAGAAATATGTGTTTGCAATGAATCTAAGAGTTTTAGCTTCTGAAATAAGAGATAAAAAGCACAAAACCTTACTGAGTATTTTTGTTTAGTTTATAGTGAAAATCTCTTAGTACTCTAAAAATAAGACAAAACTGACTTTTCAGTAAGAGAAAGAAGTTTGTTTTTAATTAAATAATTCTTAAATGTTTATTTAAAAAGTACTAATTCCACTGGCAGATTTTAACAACATCTTCCATGTGATAAGTTAATAATTATTGACATAAAACAAGTTTGTTTATTTTGCTGAAGTTATTTCTCAGTCATTTTTGTCTTATTACAATTGGAGCTAAAAACCAGAAAAAATACTTTGTAAGATTTAGTGATTATATTCTGTTTGTAATTATGAAGTTTTCTGTACATATTTCTTGTTTTTAACGATCAAACCTTTTAGGCGCCAACCCTAAAATCGGAAAAGCTTCACAAACTACCTGGTTAAAAAACACATTAGATGTTGGTAAATTAAGATCATGAAAACAAACTATTCAGACTTTATGACTGTCGTTGGACGACGTGTCAGAAAAACTGATCTTGTGCCTTTCTGTGTTCCTGCTCAGATCCAGGTGATCAAAATAAACACAGCGGACAACAGAGAGACCCGCTCCGCCAAGGACGCGCTGCTGCTGTGGTGCCAGATGAAGACCGCAGGGTGAGCAGCACCAGGACCCAGATCCAACATTTACCCAGAACTCTCACCCTGCAGGTTTAATAACTGGCATCTGGGTCTCAGCTCTACGGAAGAGGATTAGTGCCACTGCAAAATAGACTTTTTTTTCTCAGAACTACCTTTTCTTTCACTATTCTAACTTTTTTTCTGAATTTTGACTTGAATGACAGAATTCTTTAACTTTTTTTCTCCAAATTTTACTTCTTTCTCAGAAGTTTGACTTTTTCTCATAATTTTGGCTCCAATCTTCTGAAGTCAAAAGTCATAATTCTGTTAAAAAGGTCAGAATTTCATTTTTTCCAGTGGCCCTAATCTTCTTCCATACAGCTGCTTCTAAAAACAGCCCAACTGCTTAAAAACCCCACCAAACTTTTTTGGTGTCTGTAAAATGAGCTGTTTCAAAAACCTTCTGGAATCACCATTACCTAGCAACGTCGGGCCCGTTACCTAGCAACCCAGTCCTGTTACCTAGCAACCCAAGCAGAGTTCCAGCACATTTGGTGAGCTGGTTTTACTGTAGTGTTTTTTTTTTCTTGACTTGTCATCCAGAAATGACTCTCTGCATTCTTGTTGGTTGTGCAGGAGACACTACTGATGCTTTTCAAAGATATACAGTTGTATAATTTTAGTCAGGAGCAGGTCGTTTGGATTTAAAGTGACAGAGGCCCTGAAACGGCTCAAAGTAGGCAGAACTGAGCAGAATAAAATCTCATTATCCAAGAATAATTTTGTGCAAAGAATTTAATTCATCTCGATCTAACCTGTTCAAGGAAGCCCAATAAGTTAACTTTAAAGAAAGATTTCACGTCTTTACTTTTAAAATCCAGCCTCCTTCTCCGTGGCGAACCTTTTGTTTTGACAAATCTTTAATTCCTGCTGCAGGTACCCAGAGGTAAACATTCAGAACTTCACCACCTGCTGGAGAGACGGCCTGGCCTTCAACGCCCTCATACACAGACACAGGTAGCAGCTGCTCAGGCTTTTCACCACATGTGACACAGATGTTGGTTCCCACTGAGCTAAAATACATTTTTTTCCATGAGAGTTTGTGTATTTCCGCCCGGCAGACCGGACCTGATAGAGTTCCACAAGCTGACGCGATCCAACGCGACGCACAACCTGCAGCAAGCCTTCAACGTCGCCGAGCACCACCTGGGTCTCACCAAACTCCTGGACCCCGAGGGTGAGAAACATACGTTAAATACAGTTTCATGGAAAGTCGTGAACTTTGACCTCACTCTGATAAATATTAGAGGTGTAAAGCCACACTGATATGTTCTGGAAAGTTTCAATGCTGCTCTTTCAGTTCGACAAATACGGCGTTGTTTTAAAGCTCAAATACATGCAAAACTATAGTTTGTTCTTTTTGTCAGACCTTTTAACAATTAACTGAATTATTCACCAGAAAAACCTTCAAGCCGAATGAAAACACAGCAGATGGTGGAAATAAATGAGCCAAAGTCCAAATCCAGCTGCCTGCGGAAACTTTAAACCATCCTAAAAGCAAAATCAGTCGACATTATTATCAATTCATTGTTTAAATTCAAATGTAAAATAAAAAAAATTCAAATTAATTTAATATTCTTTAATATCTACTAGACATAAAATGAAACTAAATTAAGTTTCTCACCAGTGAAACTAAAAACTTAAAGATATCACCCAATCATGAGTAAGAACAAACAGTAATTTAAAAAAAGTTTTCTATAATCTATAAAAAACACAAGAATAATAACATTTAAAAGCTCGATATGATAAAAAAAAATTAAAAACACAAAATCTTTTGATTTTAATGTTAGAGTTTTGACTTTTTTTCCTCAGAATTCTGACAAATTAAATGATTTAAAAAGTTAAAATTCTGAGGAAAAAAACGTGCATGTGGCGACAGTGGAGAGGAAAAACTTCCCTTCAACAGGAAGAAACCGCCAGCAGAACCAGAACCAGAACCAGCTCAGTACGAGCTGCCATCTTCCATGACCGTCTGGAGAACCAGGAACATTTTCTATGTTACTGTAAGCAAAAGGCTAATAACGTTAGCAGTTGGTTTAACGGTAAATAATTCAAATTAAAGAGTAGAAGAAGAAGAAAGAGGAAAGTGGTGGGTTTGTCCTCCACTGGCCTGAGCTTCGGTTTGCTTTCCTTCCTCCAGATGTGAACACGGAGAATCCAGATGAAAAGTCCATCATTACGTACGTGGTCTCCTACTACCACTACTTCTCCAAGATGAAGGCTCTTATTGTGGAGGGGAAGAGGGTTGGCAAGGTAACAGATGCACCTTTTATCACCGACATCACAGATGTAATGCTGTCAAAACCAGAGGAGGTGCAAGAAAGTTCAGATTGGATGGTTTTCATTTTTATTTCACAAAGTGCCATGAGGAACTAACGAGAATGTTTTTGGAAGAGATTTAAATGGGCCTTTCCAAAGTCGGAATCCAGATGATGATGAAAATTAGCAACAATGCTAAGGTTAGCTTCAATGCTACCACTAGCATGTAGGCTTGTATTGATTTACTCTGTTCAGTATGTTAAATATGGCTAATGTATAAAAAATTAATAAAACGCATATTTTAGCAGTAGACTTGTGTTAGCATGCACCCAACACCAGAGGGAAAACGAGTCAAAAAGGTGTTTATTAAATTATAACATGTAACATTTATTATGATTCCTACACTATTTTACTGATTCCACACATTAAAATACGCACAAAAAAAACAAAGAGAGAAGAAAATTTCTCCGTCTTTTGTCACGTTTTTACATATTTTTTATTTCTCGCTCTCAGGTGTTGGACAACTGCATCGAGACGGAAACGATCATCAACCGCTACGACGCTCTGGCGTCGGACCTGCTGGAGTGGATCGAGAAAACCATCGCCATCATCAGCAACCAGAAATTCGCCAACTCACTGACTGGAGTCCAGCAGCAGCTGCAGGCTTTCACAACCTACTGCACTATAGAGAAGCCCATCAAGTACGAAACCACATTCTGTTCCCCTGGTTCGACAGTTAGCAGCTACCACAGCAGCTAGTGGCTAACTGTTAGCATTTCTCCATTTCTCAACACAAAAAGTGCATAAACAAACCAGATTAACTGTTTCCTTGGTTAAGATCCTGAGTGTGACTTTGTTTTTCTGCTTTAAGTGGTGAAAAAATGCTAAACAAAAAAAAAAAAAACAGCGAAATCCCGTGAAATGAGAGGATAACAGAGGCAACATTTATTTATTTTTGTTCAGGTTTCAGGAGAAAGGAAACCTTGAGGTCCTTCTGTTCACCATCCAAAGCAAACTCAGAGCCAATAACCAGAAACCCTACGTGCCTCAAGACGGGAAGCTCATCTCAGACATCAACAAGGTTTACGCCTCTTCCTAACATTACGCCATGTTTCTGTTTTAGAAAAACCCCACATATATACGGTCATATTTCTGCCATCACTGTAGACAGAAAAAAATAAAAAAGGAAGAGTACGTTTCCACTAAAAACTCAGAATTTCACTTTTTTTAATTTTTAAGAATTTTTAAGAGAAATCTTGGAAATCTCTGAGTTTGAAAAGTCAAAGACTTTCAGGAAAAAATTGGTAATTTTTAGTTTCAAAATTTGGTAGAAAATATTCAGAAATTTTCAGAATAAGCTCTGAAATTTTCTAGAAAAGGCTTGGAAATTTCAGAATGTCAAAAATTTGCTTAAATTCTATTTTAAAATTAAATTCAGAAATATTGTAGAAAAAAATTAGAAATTATTATCCTCAAAAGTCAGAAATTTGTTGTAAAGATTCTCAGAAATCCAGAGTTCAATCTCAAAATATTTCTAGAAAAAATCTGGAAATTTCAGAATTTGAAATGTCAAAAATTCTTGGAGAACCTAGAAATTTTTGACTTTTGGAAATTTTTGAAAATTCCATGTCTTTTCTATAAAATGTCTCAGATGAATCTCAAAATGAGACTTTTTTTTCTTGCAAATTTCAGACTTTTGTATCTCAGAAATTTCCAAGTATCCAGGAGTTTTTGGTGGAAATGTACATTTTTCTATCTGTGGTGCAATAACGGACCGTCATAGCTTTTTATTTAACGTTTTTTGCTTTCTGCTGTTTTCAGGCCTGGGAGCGCCTGGAGAAGGCGGAGCATGAGAGGGGCGTGGCTCTGCGTAAGGAGCTGATTCGTCAGGAGAAGCTGGAGCTGCTCGCTCAACGCTTCGATCACAAGACGACCATGAGGCAAGCGTGGCTCAACGAGAACCAGAGACTTGTGTCGCAGGTGGGAAAGATGAACTTCCTGTAATTTCATGCATCCTTCCCCTCCTGAAAGCACAAAACAACATCTGCTAGCTAACTGCATGAGGAGTCGTTGGTAAAGATAAATTAGCAGCAATAATTTGGATTATTTAGTTTTAAAAATGAGGCTTGTTTTATTTTGTCATATTTTCATCAAGTTATTAATTCTTTTCTAAATGACTCAGTTTTAAACTAAATATGTAATTAAGTGAAATATTTAGTTTACAAACACATTTAACTCCGAACTAAATTTTTAGCTAGCAAGGATTCAGTTTGAAGCCAAAAAATTTAGCAACAAAATGAAAATGTAGCTGACAAGACAGATCTTTAGCTCGTACGCTAAATATTTAGTTTGGAGTTAAATATTTATTAATTTAGAATATTTTTTGTAAATATCTAAAAAAATATTTCTTTTTCTAAATGTTAGAAATTTTTTTAACCAGCCTTGAGTTAAATATTTAGCTTCAAACTAAAAATGTAACTCAGTAACTAAATATGTCTTTAATTAGTAAGCTAAATATTTAGTTGAAGCCAAATATTTGGCCACAAACTAAATATTTAGTGCCATTTCTAAATGAATGAGTAACATGGTGAAAATACAACTGATTGGAATCAAAAATTAATCAAAGCATTTTTCTTATTACAGATGAATCAACCCTAATGATTAAACTTGGTTTTGCTCCTGCAGGATAACTTCGGCTACGATCTGCCGGCCGTGGAGGCGGCGATGAAGAAGCACGAGGCCATCGAAGCGGACATCGCCTCGTACGAGGAGCGCATCGGTGTGGTGATGGAGCTCTCCTCGGAGATGGAGAAGGAGGGATACTACGACATCCGGCGCATCCTGGCCTGCAAAGAGAACATCCTGGGCCAGTGGAGCCTGCTGAAGGAGCTGGTGGCCGGCAGGCGGACCCGGCTGGAGAAGAACCTGGCTCTGCAGAAAACCTTCCAGGACATGGTCTACATGATCGACTGGATGGAGGACACACAGGCAGGAATCATTATTATTATTAGCGGTGCTTTTTAGGGAAGCACGATACATCGGTACAAACATCGGTAAATAAAACTGGGCCGATAGGAACAACCGGTATTTATTTTTATCTTTTCTGGGGTTTTTTTTTTCAAAATCTGTCAAAACTGTAGTGAAATAAATATAATGTCAGCAATATTAACATCGGATATCGATAATGATAATTTTCAGATGGGTGCATCTCTAGTGCTTTTGTTATATGTAAAAAGCCCTAAAATAAATGTATTTGTTTCACTCAAATCTAACATTTTTGAAAGATTTTAACTTTAAATCATGAACATCCTTCCAGCGGGCAAATAATTTTACATTGTGGAATAATTAAGTTTTTTCTAATAATCGTAACAATTCCTGGCAAAAAATACTTAAAAGTAGCAAACAAAGCATTTTTATTTTATTTTTAAGTTGAAGTTTAGTTTGTAATATATGGCCTCCCCTAACAGCTAAAGTAAATTTTAAAATGCTTTACGTCTTTCACAAACACATTTTGGGTCTTAAAAATTAAAACATATTCAGACAGAAACAAATATAAATTAAATTCTCTGAAATTCAAAACAGATATACAAAACATTCAGAAAACTCTTCAGGAAAATAACATTTTAATAAGAATGTTGTCAAGGTCAAAACTAATACAAGAACACATTAGATGTGAAATTTGTTCTGGCATTCATTATGCATGCATTAAAAGCTCTCTACCGCCACCTTCTGGATGAAATAATCACATTTGTTCAATATAATAATAATGTGATAGTGTTCGAACATGTATTTTGTTATATGGCAGCAATATTCTTCCATATACCTACAAGGAGCACATTACACAAAAAGCTTAAAACAACTTCAATTGAAGGCTGGATGAGAATATTGATGAAAAATTTCTGTTTTCACTGGAAGATTATTTCATTTATTATAACAGAAAAATGTTTTGTTATAAATGAAATAATCTGGAAGTAGAAAATTTTCATTAATATTATGAAAACAAACTATTTCTTGCTGAAAAGTCAGTTTTGTATTTCAAGCGTGCTAAAATGTTTCCACTGAAACCTAGACAAAAATACTTGGTAATATTTTGTGTTTTTACAGTGTTCATGCACAACTGAATAGTACAGAGCTAAATTGTGACTATAAATTTTATTGACTGATGTTCAAAACTACTTTTCAGATTCACTTTTTTCCCCCAGTTTCAAATCTTTTTTTCTTTAGAACAAACTTTATGGCCCCAATTTAGCTCCATAATTGTCATAAAGGTCTATTATGCCAGCTTTCAGAAAAGAAAGTTCTGCATTTCTTTATTTTCATGATGTAAAGCACTTTGAACTGCTTTGTTGCTGCAAATAAAATTGATAGATTTTATATCTGAAGAAAAAACGGGTTTTAGAAAAACTTAGCAAAGCAGGAGAAATATTAATGTGGCGATTTTATTTGAAATTTATTCAGAAAATTTAAAATTTGTCACTTTCAGTGAGAGAATCAGAGTTTGATGCTTTTTATGTTCCTTGTAAAATATTTAAACTGTGAATGTTTCGTTTGATGCTCCCAGGCTCTGCTGCTGTCGAAGGACTTCGGGAAGCATCTGCTGGAAGTGGACGACCTGCTGCAGAAGCACAGCCTGCAGGAAGCTGACATTTCCATTCAGGCCGAGAGAGTCGAGACGCTCAACGCTGCGGCGCTCAAATTCACCACCATAGAGGGTACAAAACGCCCCACTGACGGCCTGAAGGGCAAAAATCTGATTCCGTGATCCATGATAGGGAAAACAGTTGTTATTGTGACAAAGAGCCAAAGTTTCAGAGGTGAATGTTGATCTGAACAAGACCAAAACTCAGAAATATCTACTTTATTTACAGTACAAAATAAAAAAAACCCTGAATGTTCTCAAGTTAATTGGATACAAAAGAGGATTAGGGAGACAAAGTAAAAAAATAATTATTTTTTTACAGAATTCCAATATCAATCGGAATTCTGGAAACAAATTAAGAAAAAAAAATAAAAGTGAGAATTCTCAGATCAAAGTCGGAATTCTGAGAAAAAAATATGAATTCTTTTTTTTCTTTCAGTTTTCCAAATGCTCTTTTGTAACTATTTGACTTTAGAGAATAGTCATTTTTATGAGTTTTTTTTTCAGGATTCACTTTTTTCCAGAATTCCAACTTTTATCTCAGAATTTTTTTTCTCTGAATTCCAAATTTTATCTAAAAATATAATTTTTTCCAGAATTGTGTCCTTTTTCTTATAATTTCAGCTTCTTTCTCACATTTCTGACTTTAATCTTTTGGGGTTTTTAAATGTCGTCTAGAAGACATAAAGCGTAACTTTATTTCTCGTTTTAACGAGAAACTTTCTGTTTTTAATTAACTGGAACCATTTTAGTGGAAAAACCACAAGCAGCCATATTTGTTTACAATCAGGGCTCTGAAGTTACTATTTTTATTCATGAACTACAAAGAAAATCCTCCATTTTTATTGCCGATTAATATCAGCCTAGCTCGGCTTTAGCTTAGCATTAGCCTAGCATTAGCTTAGCTGGCTTTCTGGGACACATTGTGTGTAATTTTCACCAGTTTTTCTCCGGGTTTTGAGTTGATTGCTTTTGCCTCCAGGCTACCAGCCGTGCGACCCGCAGGTGATCTGTAACCGTGTGAACCACGTCTCTTCCTGCCTGGAGGAACTGAAACAGCTAGCGGCTAAACGCCGCGCGGAGCTGGAGGAGTCGAGGCAGTTGTGGGCATTTTTCCAGGTGGGTCGCGTTATGGGAATGTTTCTGACTTTTTTCAGGACAAATCAGGAGATAATGAGATGTCTGAAAATAGAGCAAGACGAGAGCATGTGTTTATATTTTTATTCCAATGTGCAGAAATCCCATTATCTGCATCTGTTTTAATTAGTTTTTCAAGAACAGACCGATTGTTTTTGTTTTTAACGCGTTGTTTTGGTCTCCCTGCTAGGAGCTGGAGGAGTCGGAGGCCTGGATCCGGGAGAAAAGCTCCATCCTGGCGTCTCAGGGCTTCGGGAAGGACCTGAGCAGCGTCCTGAGGCTGCTACAGAAACACAAGACTCTGGCCGGGGAGCTGCTGGCGCACCGCTCGCTGCTGCAGGTGTGTTTTTAAACCTGCAACCTTTAAATGGACTCCAAAGTCCTGATCAATTAACCACGTTTTAATCAAACTGTATCAACAAAATAAGCAACATTTCAGTTCAAAAACTATTTTAGCTGCTAAATGATTGAATAAATAGATTAGATGAGGGCAGAATACCAAAAACATTACTCAAGTAAGAGTATCATCATATTTTTACTCAAAAGTAAAAAGTAGCTAGAAATTGTTCAAGAGTAAAAAAGTATTTGGTAAAACATCTATTCAAGTATTTAGTAACTGACACAATTATAAATCATTTAATAATTAAACATTACATCAAAATTATAATAATTCAAGATTGTTTTAACAAGAAAACTTTCTTGTTTTCACAGGATTAAAAAAAAATCTTGTAACGAGATCTACATAAAAAAAACTGTAAAATGCTGATTGCAACAATAAATTTTGTCGTTATTACAGAAAACTTTCTCCTTCGCATTTCGCGAAAACCTGAATGTGTCCCCCACAATTCAATAAGTTAGTCGTTATAACGAGAAATAAAATTTGTCTCCATAACGACAAACTTTCCAGCTTTACATCTCGTTTTACCAATAAAGTTGGCATTTTAACAAAAAACTTTAAATTTGTCAAATTTTGTCATTTTAACGAGTTTCGCATCTCGTTACTAGCAGGAGGTTTTTCTGATTTCACAAAGATTTTTGTCACAAGATTAGAAATTGGTCGTTATAAGGAGGAACTTTCTTGTCGTACTGACATACTGAAGTTATTTATTTCTAACTTCTGACAGTTAAAGGCTTCCATACGAAGCAGCTTTGTCTTCCATTGTTGTTTTTGAATGTGCATCAGACTCACGGCTGTACTGAATAAAAACAATACAAAGGATCCAGATCAGATCTTTTATCTGTTAATAAAAATGCAGTTGATTGCAACACATTAAAATCTATATAACTAATTAATTTAAAGTTCCAGCCTTTGGTTTTTGGTAGTTTTTGTCCGTTTCAGCCAGTGTTGCTCGGTGTGTTTGTGTTTTTTCTTCACCTCCTTTTAAAATCTATTTTTCCAGAACACCATAAAGCGGGGGAAGCAGATTCTGAGCGAAAAGAGCTTCGGCACGGCGGGGATCCAGGAACGCATCATGGAGGTGAAAGACGAGTGGAAGAAGCTGGAGGACCAGGCGGCGCAGCATCTCGGCCACCTGCAGGAGGCGCTCAACTTCTTCCAGTTCTCCACGGAGACGGACGACGTGGCGGCGTGGCTGCAGGACGCCTACCGCCTGGTCTCCAGCGAGGACTTCGGCCATGACGAATACTCCACTCAGTCGCTGCTGAAGAAGCACAAGGGCGTGACGGAGGCCATCGATAAACACAGGCTACATGTAGTTGCTCTGCGCAAACACATGGTGGTGCTGTCTCTGCAATACAGAGACCAGGAGGTGAGTTATGGAGACTAAACCTGCAGTATGCATCTTCTACATGCATATTAATGAATTTGCAGTGTCCAGGTTTGATGCAAATTAGCAACATGAGGAGCTTAATGAATTAAAATGGTCTTAGCACTGTCAATCAAGCTTGTGTATGAGCTGCTACGTGTACTAATGGCAGAGAAACAACTTACCGCTACAGGAAAACCGCTTACCCACCATCGTTGGTAGCCATGCTAACTAGCTTTAGCATTGGTGGGGGCCTATGTTGTGCTAAACCAGCTGTAGTGCAGCGGAGAGCATGAGAGTGATTGATAGCTCTAAGCCCCTCCTCCTGGCTCTGATTGGTTGTTCCTGACTGAGTTGAGTATTTCAGTAGATAGATCTTTTCATGACATGATAATTTGATCAAATATACATCATAAATGATTTCTTTTTTTCATAGTTAAAATCGTCACCATGTTTATTATGTATAGATAATCTGTAAAAAGATCAATCTCCTCCATCTCCTCCCAGAGCTGTTAGAAATGCACCAAAGAGAGCCAGGAGTGTCTTAGTGCTTTCAATCAATCTCATGTACATGCTGCTAAATGTGCTAGTGGTGGAGAAATTACTTACCGTTACAGAAAAATGTTTATCCACTGTCGTCAGAGGCTATGCTAACTAGAATTAGCACTTACAATAGGCTATGCTAGCTGCATTGTAGCACCACATGGAGGGTGATTGACAGCACTAAGATCCGCCCCCTGGCTCTGATTGGTTGTTTCCAGTTAGCTCTGGGAGAAGGCAGAAGAGGTTTGCCTTATTATATCACGACATGGTGACAGTTTCAACAAACGTAAAAAAATATATGATTTATAAAAGTTACAAACTGCAGCTTTAATTGTATATTTTTCATCTTTGTAAGCATGTGGCGTGACTTTGTTTTCTCACCTGTCTGCAGGAGGTTCAGGTGCGTTTAGGTGAGGTGGAGCAGCTGTACACGGAGGTCGCAGAGGTGGCCGTACTCAGACAGCAGTGGCTCTACGACGCGCTCGCCGTGTACCGCATGTTCAGCGAGGTGAACGCCTGCGAGCTCTGGATCGACGAGAAGGAGCAGTGGCTGGAGAAGATGGAGATCCCGGAGAAGCTGGAGGACGTGGAAGTGGTGGCGCACAGGTGAAGGGGAACGCCGAGGATCCAACAGAGAAAAACGGAATGCTTTCCGTTTCCAAATCCATGCATCTCTGTGGTTTAGGTTTGAAAGCCTGGACCAGGAGATGAACAGCCTGATGGGTCGGATCCTGGACGTCAATCAGATCGTTCAGCAGCTGCTGGACGGAGGTCATCCGTCTTCAGCCGAGGTCAGAGGTTGTCAGGATCACCTCAACTCCAGGTACAAAAACAATGCAGACAACGTAACATGGATTGTTAATCTAGGTACTGATGCAACTCCGAATCGCATTCTTGGCCCTGCAGTTTTTCATTTGCGCTGCTACAAATAGTAAAAGAAGCAACTGAAAGTGAAACTTTTTTTATTTCCCAGATTAATCTAACAATTTCTGAATATTTTTGTTAAAATTTAGTAATTTTTTCCCCATCTAAAATAGCCATAATGTGGCGTTGTACAACTCCTTTTAGCACAAGTCTTTCCCAGTGTCCCATCAGAAGCAGAAATTAACCCCCAGTTTGCCGAGAGAAGCAGCTTGTCGTCCATCTTTGCTGTTGTTGGGGAAAATGTTGCCTGTGCGTCAGACTTACGGGTTGTACCAGAAACACGAATACAAAGGCTGCGACTCGGGACTTCTGTATGTAAAAGGGTTTAAATGTGTTAAAATCTATGCAAGTAATTGAGTTGTATGGCTTATATAAACTACCATTCAGTGTGTGTGTGTGGGTGTGTGTGTGTGTGTGAGCCGACTTGTTCATTGACTGCTTTAATGTCTGGCAGCAGCAGAGTCTTGTGACCTTGGCTCAGATGGTCTCGGGGTGACCATCTGTTCCTCAGGATGAGCTCAGCTCTCATCACATGTCCACAAATATCAACAAACACAAAAGATCTGATTTTATTATCACCTCGTCAGCCGTTCATAGGTTTAAATACAACATCCCTCACTTTTTAATCAATAAAATATATAATATTTGGTTTAGCTTTTCCACTTAAATCCTCATTAGTCTCCATTCAGCAACTGAAGTCAAAAACACAAAATATTACCAAGTATTTTTGGTCTGAAAAAATATTGCAACCCTTGAAATAAGATAAAACTAACTTACAAGCGGAGAACACAAATACTCAAGAAAGAGTAAAAAAGCATTTGAGAAAGTCTACTGATCAAACTATCAATAATTTAATATTTAAAAATTACATAATCAGACGAACCAAAATGTAAAGTTAAGTGGAAAATTTGGTCATTTAAGGACCAAAATGACAATGATTCATTTAAGTAACAAAAACAAAAATCAGGCAAAACAAAATGTTTCCAAATCCGTTTCTTTGAAAAAAAAAATCTTATGAAACTTTAACAGAAACTGCAGGTGTGTGTCTGTGTTTGGTAAATTTTTGGTTAAAACATGTTTGTTTTTCATTCAGTGGGAAGAAAATCCAGAAATTTTACTCAAGTAACAGCAGTACTTCAAAAATAAAATTACTCAAAATACAGCGTAGTAAAAACACTTCTAAAAATAAATGTTTTCAAAAAGTAAATGTAATCAATTACTACCAAATTTGCTTACAAGTTTTCAACAAGACAATTTGTTTTAAGTCTTTAAAATCTCAGTATTGATGAAAACGTTCTAGATCCACTGGCAGATTATTTGATTTACAACATGGCAAAAATGTCGTTAGAATTGAAATAATCTGCCAGTGGAATTAGAACTGGGTTGCTAGGTAACGGGCTGGGCTGGGGTTGCTAGGTAACGGGCTGGGCTGGGGTTGCTAGGTAACAGCACAGTGGAATGTTGATGTTGAAATGAGTGAAATAATCTCCCAGGGGAACTAGAATTTTCTCATCAATATTCAGGAATTATTGACTTAAAATAAACTCCTATTTACTGTAATGTTACTTGTGAGTTAATTTTGTCTTATTCCAAGACATCTGCGTTAAAAACTAGATAAAAATACTTGGTAAAATTTTGTGTTTTTGCACTGCTTTGTGTCTGAGACGTTGCGTTTCTGTTGGCTGAAGGGCTCCATATGCTCCAACCTGCTGGTCTGGATCAGATTGAGGAGAAAATATTTTGGACAGTCAGTGAAGCAGACAGGAAGTGACCTGAAGTCACAGCAGACTGATCCAAAAGGTTTTTTCTGTTTTCATATTAGTCTAACTGACAGAATAAGTAAATCATATGCAGTTGTGTAGGTGAGACACAAAATGTCCTCAAATTCTTTACATTTGATGTCATTTTGTTAATGTTTGAAAGTGAAGCTGAATATAAATTCTCATATTTTTTAAGACTTGAAGCTGTAATTTTATAAAAAAAGCAAATATTTTTATATATATATTTGTAAAAACTATCACTATACTGTCAGTTTGTTGTGAGAAAGATAATCTGTGAAAGGATAAATCTTCTCCACCTCTCTCCTGAGCTTCTATTACCATCTGAAGAAATGCATCAAATCAACCAATCAGAAACAGGAGACGGGTCTTAGCGTTGTCAATCAACTCATGAATGCACTGTAAAATCTGGTGATGACAGAGAAACAATTTACTGTTGCATTAAAACTGTAAAAACCATTGTCATGACTGGCTATGCTAACTAGCATTAGCATTTATGACAGGCTATGCTAGCTGCAGCATAGCAGAGAGCAATGTTCAAGTAAAATTGACCATTTAAGTGAATTTCTGCATCTGTTTTTGTTTGTTTTGGGCGGCAGGTGGAACACCATCGTTGAGCTGGTGGAGCAGAAGAAGGATCAGCTCGACTCGATGCTTCGCCTGCAGAATTACCTGCTGGAGTGCGCCGAGATCAAGTCCCAGATCCAGGACAAGAGGAAAGCCATCGACGCCACACAGTACATGGGCAGCGACCTGGGAGGCGTCCTCGCTCTGCAGCGACGCCTCTCCACCATGGAGGGGGCGCTGTCTGTCCTGGAGCCCAAACTGCTGCATCTACAGGTACAGGAAGTCCGCAGAGGAATCCTAACAATTCAAATAAAACCGTTTCTGATCGTAGCTTTTCCCTTCGTGCTGATGCAGGAGGAAGCAGAGTTTCTGGCCGCTGCTCATCCCAGCCGAACAATGGAGATCCTGTTGCCGTTCGATGGCATCAGCGTCGAGTGGGAGGAGCTTAAAAGGACGCTGCAGGGATGTGAGGACTCGCTGATGGTGGCCAGCAGGCTGCAGAGCTTCATACAGGTACACAGAAATAAAATCACCAACATAAACAGAGAACTAATTAGATTAGGGGAAGAAATTAGCAAAAATGTTAAAGTGCTATGAAAAATTATGTCCTCTGGTAGCACAAGGGTGCTCACCACTGCTATTCATTTTAGGAGAAGAGACAATTTTACACTGTGTTCAAGAGGTTTTACTATTTTAAAAGACAAAATGAGTTGACCATCTAAACTACGGTTAGCGTCTTATAACAGTAATCAGCCTGGTTCGTCCTGCTATCACTGATTTCTTCAACTGAAAGTTTACAAAACAGCCAAATAAATTATAATTTATCTGAAAAAATTGGTTAAAGGAAACCAAGTGCACTAAATGTTTTCAACGTTAGCAGAAACTGCTGCTAATAGCGGATTAGCACAAGTGTACCAACCGCTGCATCTTAAATTCCTGATCAACTCTCTATAACTTCATCCAACATCAGCAGCTTTGAAATGAGACCCATGTCATGTCCCATCAGGACCTGGACTCCTTCCTTACCTGGCTGGTCCAGACCCAAACGGCCGCTGCCTCGGACCAACTGCCCAACGATCTGGAGGAGGCGGAGAAACTCATCAACAAGCACGCCGCTCTCAAAGAGGAGATCGGACGGTAGGTGGCTGCTCTAACAAGTCTCCTTTCTGCCGTGTTTCACCTAACGCCCCGCCCGGTCCGGATCCAGGTATGAGGAAGACTACGAGCGTCTGCAGGCCATGAACGAGCTGCTGGAGTCGGAGGACGCCCCCCTGCCGCAGGCCGCCCTGCAGCAGTGGCTGCAGAAGCTCGACGTGGGCTGGAACAAGCTCCTGGAGATGTGGGAGAGCCGGAGGGAGGTTCTGGTCCAAGCTCACATCTTTCACCTGTTCCTGCGAGACGTCAAACAAGCAGAGTCCTTCCTGAACAACCAAGTGAGTGTTTTAAACTCAAAACATTATGACTAGAGCAATTATATGACCGTACAGTTTGAAAAGCATTATTAGAGCCTCCTGCACAACCAACAGGAATGCAGCAAGTGGTTCAAGTAGGAAGATTTATCCAAAATATCGATATCAATACCAAGTTGGGATTAGCATCAGATTGATACTTTAGTTTCAGATTTCCTCCTGAAATTTTTTTTTTGTTATTGTTGTATTGTTTCTTAACTCCAACATAAAAAAACACTTTCAAATGCTAGCCTTTTGCATTTCAATGCCCAGATTTTTGTTTTTTTGTATTTGTTACTCAAGTTAATATTATTAAAGTGTTTTGTAGACACCTATACACTTTAAATTCTGTCGTAGGCTTCAACAAAATAATTAAAAGGAAAAACCACAAAAAAGTTTAACAATCAGGAGTTTGATAATATATCGAACTTTAAAAAGTAATTCGCAATATTCGTGATACTGGCTCTGAATTTATTTGACATTCGATCAATACTAAAATCTGCAGCATCACTTAACTCTATCATGTAGATCTGGATGTTAACTAAACAACAAAACGGTTGGTAGTTTCAAGAAGCCAATGTACAGGTTGCTAGGCAACGGGGCAAAGTTCTGCTGGTGTTGCTAGGCAATGGGCAGTGCTTGCTGATTTGGAGGTTTTGAAATGGCTCAATTTCCAGATACTAAAAAACGACTGCATGGTTCTTTTTAAGCAGTTGGGTTGTTTTTAGAAGCAGTAGAAACCCGAAATGAAAGCACTAAAAACGTGCAAAGTGTGAATTTTGCCTAATTTTTGCTCATTTTTTTTATTGTTGTATCTTTGACTTTAAGTCACTTCGCGGTTGTCCTGTTCATCCTCCAGGAATCGGCTCTGGCCCACGTGGAGCTCCCCACCACGGTGGAAACGGTCGAAGGCGCCATCAAGAAGCACAAGGACTTCACCACCACCATGGAGCTGAACCTGCACAGGATCAAAGCTGTGATCGAGGCGGGAGAAAGCCTGATCAGCCAGAACAACATCTACTCCGAGCGAATCCGGGAGCGCATCGACACGCTCGCCAAGAGGTAACGAAACAGGATGCAAGTCATCAATCAACAAGTTCATCTACAGCTGATTTAACTTCTCGAGATTTACTCAAGTTAGAGCAGAGACACTTCATAATAAAATGAATACTCCTAAAAGTAAAATTTTTCTAAAAAAAAAAATAGTTACTCATGTGGAAATGTAACTCATTACTAAAAACTCTGGTCAGCGGTAAAAATTGTGGTTCTCACATCATTAGACATATTTTTATATATAACAGGAACCTCAAGTTGCTGGGAAAAAAATCAAAGGTGAAAATAATTAAAATCTGTGAAACACTTAATTTCTCATGAACACAGATGTTGTTGAAACAAACTGATCGATAAAGTGCATTAACTCAGAAAAGTTCTCACAAATCAACCTTACTTATTGGCGCCATGTTTTTTTCTATTATGTGACAATTTTTCTGCCCTACTATCTCCTTACCTCCGTAGCACATCGGTAATATTTGAATGAGAAGTCGACGCCGCTGTTAAGGTGATAACTTAACGAGGTTGTCGAGCGTTTATATTTCAAAACGGAACCGGATAAAGCTAATTTTAAATTCAACACCGGACCGTTTCTCTTTCCTGTTTGTTATGGCCCCGCCGCCATCTTTAATCCTGAATCAGCGACTCCGCTTACGGATGGCCAGTGGCGCCCTCTGCTGGATGGCGGCCAAACTACACCACTAAAATAACGTCTCTGTGGACGTTATTAGTTAATTGAGAGGAACTAGTTTTAATATACAAAACCATTAATCCACAATCAGAAGTTGATTATTTGTTTGCATCCCTAGCTAACAGAATCAAAGTAAAACAAATACTTGAGAGAAGCTATAGAACAGCTATGAACAGCTACAGATCCCTTTGTTTTTGATTTTCAGCTAAAACTCTGCACCATTTTGGGTGCATCAGTCTCAAAAATCTAAGCAGCTGGTAAAACACAACAACAGTTTTGAGAACAAAGAGAGAGACTCTCAGGGAGACAAAGAGACAGACAAAAGGACCCGTTTGGTCCAAAACCACAACCCTGACCGTGAAATCTGGGTGACAGCTGAGGGTTTGCTTTGCTGGAAAGAGAACCACATGCTTTTCGTATTAGATTACCATGAATGTACGCGAGTTTGCTCTAAAATCTGCACCTAAACCAGCTCACTGGACCAGTAAGCATCTGTGCACTGATGCAGTTTGTCCGCATTTAAATGAGGTTTTATGCATTAGTACCATATCCACCAATTTTCAATGTGTATTAATGGTAACTACAGCTAAAGTACACTGCAAAAACACAAAATCTTACCAACTAACTTACAAGTAACTTTTCAGCAACATATAGAAGCTCGTTTTAGTCAATAATTCCTCAATATTTATGAAAAAATAAAGATTATTTCACTAATTTTACCATGTTATTAGTGAAATAATCTGCCATCAGAGCTGGTCATTTTTTGCCAATATTAACAAATTATTGACTAAAACAAGCTCCTTCAAAACAAAACTATCTTAAAAATATCTTAATGTACTAAGATATTTGCACTAGAAACTAGACCAAAAACTTGGTAAAATTTTGTGTTTTTCAGTGTAATTGTCGTAAAAGAGTGAAATTTTTGCAATTATTTTTGCAAAAAATGTCTTTTTGCATGTTTGTCATGCTTCAGTGTTTCAGAACATCAAACCAATTTAAATATTACTCAAAGACAACACAAGTAAATAGCGATGCACCAATTTGAAAATTTGGGCAGATAACTATTAATATTGCTGTTGTGGCCGATAACCGATATACCAATATTTATATTTCTCTACCGTTTTGACACCTTTGGAAAGAATAAAAGTACCAAGAAACAGACAGCAAAATAAATATCTGTTGTTGATATTGGTAGTTTTATGTATTGGACCGATACTGATATGTTAAAAAAACAACTAATAACGGCTGATATCGATGTTGGTGTCGATATATCATGCATCTTTATGAATAAACACAAAATTCAGTCTTAGGTAGTGTTTATTAAATAAAAAATGCTAGTAATTTCTCCAGTTAGTTGACAAATTCTCAGACAACTCAAAAGCATCAAAATGAATTTATGTTTGTCCAGAAGGTTTATGAGTTCAGAATCTTCCTTCTGTTTGTGTTTCAGGGGAAACCAGAACAGGGAACTGGCCCAGCAATGGCTGGAAAAACTGAACGACCAGTGGGAACTTCAGAGATTTCTCCAAGACTGTCATGAGGTAGGAAGCTGATGGGTTTCAGTAGCTGCTTCATTCTCAAGTCTCACTCTATCCGGTTAAAGCTGCAGTAACTAACTTTTATAAAACATTTGTTTTTTACATATTTGTTCAATAATTTCCATTATTTGTAGTTTTTTCTTTCTACCCAAAATGTGGTCGATGAAAGTTGAGTCTGGTGCTTTGGTCTCAGCAAATGCTCATTTTTGAAGGATAATTTTGTTTATAGCGACTTTATGATTCATGTTATTTGATATTTTGTTTATTTGGGATATTTAAGATGTCTTCCAGTTCCAGTGTTTAAATGTCCATTAGAATTTAAAGTTTATTAATCTTTGAGAATGTGTTCTTGCATTATTATGATGTTGACATTATATTACTTGAAAATGGTCTCAAAACAACAATATTATCATTTATCACAATTTAAAT
The DNA here is from genome assembly GCF_001443285.1 of Poecilia latipinna. NCBI lineage: Eukaryota > Metazoa > Chordata > Actinopteri > Cyprinodontiformes > Poeciliidae > Poecilia > Poecilia latipinna. The sequence goes on from NW_015112631.1 coordinate 1,118,863, forward strand.
TTGTTATTGTGACGGATATGTCTGTCTCATACTATGTTGTCACAACACAGTGATAATTTCAACAAATACAATGAAAGTGCCGTACTGCAGCTTTAATGTCCGGTTGAGTTCCAGCCCGGTTAGGTTCCAGCCCGGTTGGGTTCCAGCCCAGTTGGGTCGTAGCCCGGTTGGGTTCCAGCCTGGTTGGGTCGTAGCCCGGTTGGGTCCTAGCCCGGTTGGGTTCCAGCCCGGTTGGGTTCCAGCCCAGTTGGGTCGTAGCCCGGTTGGGTTCCAGCCTGGTTGGGTTCTAGCCCAGCTGGGTCGTAGCCC
>NW_015112631.1:1122043-1201133 GCF_001443285.1 Poecilia latipinna
AATTTCAACAAATACAATGAAAGTGCCGTACTGCAGCTTTAATGTCCGGTTGAGTTCCAGCCCGGTTAGGTTCCAGCCCGGTTGGGTTCCAGCCCAGTTGGGTCGTAGCCCGGTTGGGTTCCAGCCTGGTTGGGTTCTAGCCCAGCTGGGTCGTAGCCCAGTTGGGTCGTAGCCCAGTTGGGTCGTAGCCCGGTTGGGTTCCAGCCCAGTTGGGATCCAGCCCAGTTGGGTCGTAGCTCGGTTGGGTTCCAGCCTGGTTCGGTTCTAGCCCGGTTGGGTTCCAGCCCGGTTGGGTCCTAGCCCGGTTGGGTCCTAGCCCGGTTGGGTTGTAGCCCAGTTGGGTCGTAGCCCAGTTGGGTTCCAGCCCGGGTGGGTTGTAGCCCGGTTGGGTTCCAGCCCGGTTGGGTCGTAGCCCGGTTGGGTCATAGCCCGGTTGGGTCCTAGCCCGGTTTGGTTCCAGCCCGGTTGGGTTGTAGCCCAGTTGGTTGTGTCTCCATTGACCCGATGTTCCTCTGAGCTGCGGTCGACGCTCTGATGATGTCATTTTGAAGCGCCTGTCCGTGGTTGGCCAGCTTCTCTGAAATCTCTCGGTATGTTTGTACGTTGCTCTTCCACTTGACGCCGTTTGTCTGCACATATCACCTTTGGTCATCCGGTGACATAAATTCACTGGTCGATCAGTGAATGTGGTTTGCTGCCAATCAAACTGATTCCATGGCTCGACCCGCTTGTTCCACCACTGAGACGGTTCTGAAAAACGGGGAAGAACCATTCAGGATCTACAAATGTTCCCTTGAATTATTTGACTACCTGCAGATTGTGTAGTTTGTTGACGTTCAAAGATATTTACATATTCAACCATCACGTTAGTGTAATGTTGTTGGGGGAATTTACATAATTTAAACTACCGAAAACATTAGATAAAGATTAAAAATATTAACATTGGTAAATAAATATGTGTAAATATTATTTTTTATTTAGCAAGCTAAATATTATGTTTGGAGCTAAACATTTAGCTTGTAAACTATAAATGTTAGGTAAGAAGCTAAATATTTAACAATATGACTAAATATTTATCTTGTTCACTAAATATTTAGCTAGCAAGCTAAATATTTGACAAAAATATTTGAGCATAATATTTAGCTAAGTAGATAAATGTTTAGGTAAATATTTAGCTTGTAAAATAATATTTAGCTTGACAACTGAATAGTTAATTTGGAGCCAAAAATTTAGCCCCAAATTTAATATTTATTTAGCAAGCTAAATATTACATTTGGAACTAAATATTTAGCTTATTAGCCAAATCTTTTTTCTGATTTTAACTTTTCATAGTGTCCAGTTCATTTAAAACGCATTTTAAATTAAAATCATCATTTGAAAACTGCTTTCTGCATTTCATTTTGTTATCTTTGTCTATTAAAATTGGTTTCATGATTTTAAGCATTTTAAAAAGTTGGGTTGTAAATTTAATAAAAATTGGGATTGCTATGTGTTTATCATTAGAGTTGAACCTTGGAAACAGACAGCAGGATAAAATCTGCGCCGCCCTCCGATCCTCCATGACCCCTGCAGTCACATCACTTATGCAACTTTTAAATTCCTCCGTGCGCGTGCTCCTGCTGTCGGCCTCTGGAGGTGTGAGCCGCGTCGTGTTTACAGCTGCCTGTTCCCCGACACGTCTGCGCGGCACCAACACAGAGTGTGATAACTCCAAGAAGAGGCGACGACGTGTGAAAACCAGCCCCGATTCATAAAAACAGCCAATCTGCTAATCCGTCCTGCCTTCCTCTCCTTCTCTCTCTGCTTTCGGTTCTTGTTGCTTCACCACTGCAGCAGCATCAAGCTGGAAACTGAGAGTACAGCTGCAGAGACGGAGGGGAAGATCAAACAAAAGCAGAGCTGCTGCTAACGATTATTCTGACGATTAATTGGATAAAAAAATTGGCACCTCTTTAGCCTTTTTTAAAGTGCAGTATTAGACAAACAAATTAAATTCCTTTTATAAATAAGAATATGCACATTTTGTTACCTAAGTTGCAATAATGTAGCATTCCTTTAGTGAATTTGCACAGAGTGAAGCCAAAACTATGCATTTTGAAGAGTTTTGGTAAAACATATTTATAAATCAAGGTGTATTTATTTTTAAGGGGATCTATGATGCAAAATACTTTTGCCACGTTTTTCTGCTTCCATTTGCGTCTCAACGGCTTCTAAAAACAGTCCAAGTGTTTAAAAAAGCCACCCAGCCGTTGCTTGGTGTCTGGAAAATGAGCCATTTCAAAAACCAAACTGAGCTCCAACACGTTTGCTCAGCTGCTTATACTGCTGTATGTGCTGTACAATGGCTGCTGGAAAAGACAAGTGTTCTGTTCTTGGCTTACCATGGTGGTAAAGGAGGCTCCGCTTCTGCTTTTCAGAAATACACGTGTGTATAATTGTGTATCTGTTTTCAACCATTTTCATGAGTATAGATTGTAAACTGATTTGAGGGGCCTATCCTAACCTGTTTAAGGAATTACAATTACAAATCTTCTCAAATTTTTGTCTATTTTCTGCTAATGTCCAAAAATTACAATTTCAGAATTGTGGTATTTCCATTAAATAAGATATTTAATAAAAAAAATCATAAGTGATTAAGCTTGTTCACACAATAAGTCATTAAAAATAATGACAGTGATTAGCCTTTTTTAAAGGCTAATCACTGTCAAACATCAAACATCAGCTATGTCCATAATTCAGCGCTCACCTTCAATGGCTTGGAGTGACAAGCCCCGCCTACTTGGGAGCAGCTACATGCTAATCACTCGATTTTTGGAGAAATTGTAGTCTGCCATTTTGGAAAAGAGCAATGGATTCAACACATTGGAATGTGACAACTTTTTATGAACCTTGATGTTGTGAGAACTCTAGTGGAGCAAAAAAAAAAAAAAAAAAGCAAAAACAAATAATCTTATTACCACTTCCTGTTGTCTTCTTCGTGGTTTTCGCCCGTAGTAACATCCGGCTGTGAATCACGTGACTTTTGTGAGGCGGTAAAAGTGTTTTGAAGTGGCTGAAAAACCACCTCATCCTAACGGGAAACTTTTTAAATGTGTATATCGAAACACGTGACTTAAAAAAAATACGTGGTTAATAGAAACGCAGCTACTGTCACGACATGGTGACGGTTTGAACAAACCTGTAAAAGCCGGATGCTCGGTACCTGCCGTCCCGGACTGTTCGGTCCTCCCCGCCTCCATCCCTCCGAGCATCCGGCTCAGTCACAGACGGAGCGATGCAGGGGAGGGGCTCGGCTCTGTGCCATTTTATTGTTGTTTTTTCTTTTTTGGGAGGAGGGTGTCTCTCTCCTCTCACTCCTCCGTCACTGATCCACCCCCATTTCCGCATCCTCTCCTTTCTGAGCGAGTCTTTGGCACTAGAGGAAGGAGGGAGGAAGTCTCTTTACTGCTGGTTTCATTTTCCTCCCAGCTTTTTTTCCTCATCTCCGCTCCCGTGTTTTCTGCATAGAGGAGCATCTTTGCATGTCGGCGGAGGAGCGAGGATGCGGACATCGGAGGCTGCAGCCTGCAGCTGCCACTACCCAGCGGGCTGCTGCCGCTAACCGCCGCTGGTAAACCAGATTTCTTCCTCCCAGCTGAGTGAGAGCAGAACATGGAGTGTATTCCGATGGATTTTTGAATTAAATGTGCATATCGCAGCCTGAGTGAGAGCGGGGGTCTGCTCGGTGTTTGAGTCTGCGTAGGTGATGGTGGGTGGGGGGAGATACTGTAAGCTGTTATGCTGCACATGTGAATTCCTGCAGCCATGTTTGTTGTTACACGTGTGTCAGGCTACATGCGCCGTGCGTCATTAACCGTGACCTTGTATTTCAACTAGAAACGCCGTAAAAATATGAGGAAAAAATGCAAAAAAGCGTTTTATTTATGCCAACATGAATCTCTTCTGCACTAAATATGTTTAATAATCAATAATTCTGCTCTGCATCTTTTGATAAGGGTGTTTTGATATTTCAGAAATCTTATCAGAGCGTCAATAGCTGCGTTTACATTGACCATATAATTATAATAATTGTTTTACTTTTTATTTAGTGTTTTTATTGACAGCATTTTTGTATTGAAGTCATTTTAATCACGTGATAACACACATTCTAATAACATCAACATGTTAGTAGGTGATCATTAAAATGACAACCCATACACTAAAGGTAGCATTAGCAGCTAATGCTACAAAAGGTAGCACTAGTTACATTTTATAGCAAAAGGTTACCTTAATGCTACTAGTCCTCTTTTTGGTGTCCTTAGCCTCGCAGTGTCCATGCTTCCCTGCTCTCTGCAGGCATTAGTCTCTGTGTCATCAAGCAGTGATCGCATTATCTTTTGTAGCTTTAGTAGTACAAATGCAATTCATTTCAAAAATACTTCATTGATGTGAAAAAGAAATTAAATGAAAAATTCTTATTTAATTTTTTTAGTACTACCTGTAGCTGCTAGTACTAAAGGTAGCATTAGCAGCGACATTTAATCTGTGGTAGCTGCTAATGTTAGATAGTTGCTAACATTAGCAGTTAGCTAAGATTTATATATAAACTGAGCTTACATGCTAAATGTCAATGTTACTCAGCATGCTGGTGATAACACACATCCTACTGGTCAACATGCTCGTCGCTCATCATGCTAGCATTAGCCTTGTAGCTTCATTAACAGTGACCTTGTAATTCAGCGAGACATTTTGGGCGACAGGCGGAGCCACCCTGGGCAGTTCGCCAGTCCATCGCAGGATGTTGGTTTTATATGTTAATATTAATAATAACAATAAAATAGTCATATGATCTACAGCCGGTCGTTGCCACTGGGGCAAACAGGTGAAGACAACCAGAAGTAGTTGGAGGCGCTGAAAGTTTTATAATGACTTACCGCATAAACAAACATATTCTGGTGTGATTTTAATTGCGTTTCTTATTTAGTGGAAACAACGCAACTGCAAAGTTGTTTTTTTTTGTTTGTTTTTTTGACATTAGCAGAATATGGAGAAAGTTTTGCGCATGTTTGCAATAGAAATGACTTTTGGTTCCTCCCCTCCCCCTCCGTCGTCTTTTCTCTGCAGCTGGGGGACTGGGTGTACGAAAAGATGCTGATGGCGAGGGACAGCAGCCGAGACGAGACCCAGAAGCTGCACAAGAAGTGGCAGAAGCACCAGGCTTTCATGGCCGAGCTGGCCCAGAACAAGGAATGGCTGGATAAAATCGAAAAGGTGCGTGCCGCCGTCAGATAATGCAGGTTTCCTGCCTGGAGCGAACGGTTTTTGGGTCACTCCGCTGCTGAGTGCATTCTCCCTCTGCTCAGCTAAAGGAGGCCGGAGCCGTTTTCAGAGTTTCTTCTGATTCTTGATGCCACAGAGCTTCATAAGATCTCTCTAACGTATGCTGTTTTTATTCTGACTCTGCCTGTTTCTTGTATAAATGTTTTCTTTGGTTGATATTTTTTTTACTTCTTTTAATGGAAGAAAAATCTTGTAAATTGCATAGTGAGGTATTTATCTCAGGACAAAGGATGAAATTTACCTATTACGTTAATTCCTGCATATTTACATTGCCATGAATTGTGGTAATATTAACTAGGCCTGTCACAGAAACAAATTTTGCTGGACGATAAATTGTCCCAGAAGTTATTGAAATGAATGACAGTATTGTTTATTTGAGACAATTTTCCAGTAATATATTGGTAATAGCATAATAAGTGTGAAATAAGACATTCCCAAAGATCAATAAACTTTAAATTCTAATCAACATTTAACACTGGACCTGGAATAAATAAACAAAACAACAAATAATATTTATTATGAAGTCTCTGTAAACAAAATTATACTTCAAAAGAGAATCTAGTTGAGACAAAAACACCAGACTGAAGACTTTTAGCATCCAGTTTTTGGTAGAAAGAGAGAAATGATAAATGATGCAAATGGAAATTATTGAGCTTGTTTTAATTTATCATGCGATTAATTGATTTATTGCAAGAGGCCTGAACAACACAGTTGGTCTACAAATAAATCAGACATAAAAACAAAACAACAATAAAAACGTTAAAGCTGAGTCAAAAGTTTAAAAAAATAATCAGAAAATATTTAAACAGAGAAAGACTGTCTATAATGTTCAGTAATGTTTATAAGTTTAGTTCAAACAAACACTCTCAAAATCTATATTTTAACTATCCAGTATTTGATGATACAAATGGAACATGCGTTTCCTCTCACAACCACCAGGGGGTGCTGGAGCGCACTCTGCTTCCTCTGACCCTGTGATTATTTTTCTGGGACACAACATAAAAAAAAAAAAAAAACCTCCTGGGAGTTTGATGGGAGGTAATTAATCTGGGGAATGGATAGCATGGATGGCATGAAAAAGGAGCAGTTCTGCAAGCAAATGTCACCTTGGCGTGGAGCTCACACACACACACACACACACACACACACACACACACACCCCCCCACACACACACACACACACACACACACACACACACAACGTTTAAAAGTCTAGGAATCAAAGAAATGTGGCACAAATCTCCAGCTGCACTGAGGGGTAATGATTTTACACGTCTGGATCGATGTCACAGCAGCGAATCAGAGGTGTGAACACGACGTTACGAAGTCTTTGCTTCAACTGACCCGATTACATCCGCGTCTGATTCAGACTGGAGCAGAATAAAGATCCCATCAGTATGCAGACAGACACAAAGTTCATGCTGAAAATCTTTTTTTAACCTCACTGATTCGAAATCCATTATTCTATGGAAGACTGACTCTGCCAAAAAATTCTATGGAAGACTGACTCTGCCAAAATTTAAATGTAGAGATAAAATCTCAGGGGTTTTAACTAATTTGATCAAATTGTTTCTTTTTTTTTTAGATATCTTGGAAACTAAATTATCTGTTAGCACCTTTGTTAGCTCCAGAATAGAGAAATTCCAGATATGTATTCTCAAAATATATATTGAGAAATGATAATTTCTCATTATATTTTCTAACATTTCTGGCCTTATTGTTTTTTGATGTGAATTGCTTTGTATGCTGAATATTTTGTAGTATAAATGTTTATTCTTCCTATTCCAGTATGTTTTTATTTTGGGTCCAACTTGTTTACTTTTCTTACCAGCTTCAGTTGGTATTTTCACAGGAAGTGGACTACTTCGCAGTAGTAATCCACTACAACCAAAACAAACACGCTAACCTAGCGTTAGCGGGTGAAATGGCTTTTGATCTTTAGCCAAAGACTGAAGAGAAATCCTGCAACCACTAAAATCTGATGCTTCTCCATTTTGTTTCCATCTGTTGAAGAAGGAAGTTGCTCTCAGTGTCTTCAGAGGTTTTAGTGTTGTTTCCTTCAGTGGTTCTTGGTGCAGCGCCTCCACAGGCCAGGAGGGGAACAGGTAGCTCAAAGGGTTTGGTTGGTTTGATTCAGAGCAGAGAGAAAGAACCACAGCAGCAGGAGATGGAGCTGATGTTGAAACTTTGGTCCCAAATCGAACCGATTCTACTGGACTATCAGTTGATTTTCATTCAGGAAGTTAAAGCATTTAGTACCAAATGACACCAGGACTGATGGTTGTTCTGGATCAGTGAGCAGAGGAAACGTGATTCGATGCTCATCATTCACCTTTCCTTGACGTGTCGGCTTCAGTGTATGGGGCAACATGTCTCCTGTTTTATGTGCTTTTGACGGTTGCCAGGCAGCAGCTGGCCAATCAGATCTCTCGCCTCCTTCCTGTCCCCCTTTCTGCCATGCATGAAGGTCATTCCTCCATCCCGTCATGTTCCCGCTTCCTGTTCCCTCCGACTCTTTCACTCATCCTCAGTGGTTTCCATTCAGTTTCCGATCCTGACTGAACCAGAATCTAATTAAGATCTGCTTTTGTCAAAGGTTTTCCAGCTACTTGGATTTACTCTGGGTAGGCCTTCAGTCGAAAAACAAAAAACACCCTTTGAGAAATCCCTTTATTGGGCAGTAACAGCCATTAATGTTACATTTATCTCTGAATTATATCGATAGATGTGTGAGATTAAAGCAGCTCTGTGCACAGCCAAGCGGCAGCCAGAAACTGCAGTTCTGGATGTAAAACTTAAAAATCTGGAAGAATCCGTCAGCTGGACTGGAGGTGCGGGAAATTTTTTAATTGTGGGATTTTTTGGCTCATTTTTATATATTTTTCACTTCAGAAGCCTAACAATCATTGTTTGTTCATGTTAGTGTAGAGTGGTGTGCAAATTTGGACTTGAAAAGCCACATCTTTCACTGTTTTTCATTGCTTAAAAGTAGAGCTGAAACGATTAATCAGTTATTTTTTTTGTTAAAGTTTTTTTTGTTGTTTCAGAACACACATGTAAATTAACCCTTCCAACCCTCCTCTCACCCTCTCAAACCAAACCAAACCAAAATAAAACCAATCCAAAGTTTCACAGATTTCGTAAATAATCCTGGACGGTAGCAGAAACAACCACAGGAAACAGAAGTCGTCACTCGTCAGTATTTTCCAAAACAGCAGTTCATGAGAGGAGTTTTCTTGTCCCAGTATTGCAGGAGAGGAAACAGTTCCAGGATTTCTTGACGTTTTCTGTCATTATTTAGCATTTGTTCATGTGAAACCACCTTTTAACATTCATACAGTTGTAGATTATTCTGGCACCGTCCCCGCCTGCACCACGGTGCTTTGGTGTTTCCACATATTAGGCATCCACAGTGTAACCACACAATAACCACAGTGTTGGTAACATGGTTATCCCCACACATATCCTCTCTCCAATGTGTTGTAATGCTGTTTTCCAGAATGGGGAAATGCATTTACATTCCCAGATCGCATGTCTAAAGGTTCCTGCCTCTGTTTTGCATTTCCAGTATAGGTTATTGTTGAGTAGACCTATTCTACGAGCCTGGATGGGGTGAAATAACATCTATGTACCATTTTATAGTGCATACGTTTTGCTCTAGATCCTTTAATATATTCCACATTATTTGACGTTATTCTAAACAATTCGTCATCACTGAAAGTGCAGCCAATGTCCTTATGCCAGACAATCCTCAGACTGTTACATACATGTTTTTGCATAATTATTGAAATAATCAAGTAATCTGGAGAACAGAGACTGAAAAAAGGTTGATTGCTGAAACACAGTATATTTATGTTAAGTCCAGCAGAAAGCTTTTTACATGTATAAGTATTTATTTAGCTGCAGACGCTCCCTCAGCTACAAATGTTTATGTTCTCATTTTAAAAAAGCAATTAGATTATTTGTTTACTTGCATCTTTTAGTGACTTTTAATATTACATGAAGAGGCTTAAATAAAAAATCTGCAATATGTGCCAAGTTGTTTCAGATTAGTTGATTAATCATTAGTATCATCGATTAATTGTTAGAATAAACGTTGCTGTTGAGCAAAGATGTTGTTTTATTTATTAGTTGCTTTCATGTGACATAAATCCAGTGTTTCTTTGAGAGAAATCTGAATAAGAGAACAAGAGACGGTGAAGAGGAAGTAAAAGAAGCAAAGCGCCTACAGTAGTAGGTGTTCCTGTACTACAGAGATCTGGATCTATAAGCTGACTTTGCATTGTTCTGAATGCTTAATGCTGTGTTTGATCAATAAATGATGTTCTGTTGCTGCAGAGTGACTGGACTTCCTCAACAAGACGCCAGTCTGGATGGGCAGCATTCAGATCCCAACATTTTTGAGAAACAATATTAATGTGAAATAACAACTTAAGACAAAAGTTAACTTTATGGAGGTGCTGTGGTGGTGCAGGGGCACAGCCCATGTGTTGAGGTCTTGGTCCTCATGCTGGTGGCCGCAGGTTCGATTCCTGGCCTGGTGACGTTGCTGCATGTCTTCCTGCTCTCTCATGGCCCTCTTTCCTGTCAGGCTACTTTCAGGTGGGGGCCACTGGAGCCAACAAAACCTATAACAAAAAGTTTTGTAGTTGTAAAATAAAAAATGATTAAGTTTATGTTTTGGCTAAGATAGAAATTACAAAAGTGTTTCTCTCACTGCACTAGGATTGTATTTGGTTTATAAAGGGAGTTGATTTGTTTTGTCTGAAAATGTAAAGTTTAAATCTTGCGTTGCTGCAGGGGAGAGTGATGAAAAGTGAGTTTGCTGTTCTCTGTGCACTTTTAAGCCTAAACCCTTTGGGATTTTGATTCTCGCTCTGCTTGATAATTAGCTGACCTCATTAACTTAAAGGACAAGATCAGCTGCTTCTTACTTCATTTCACTTTCTGACATTTTTATTCACTTTCTGTTGTATTTGTTTGTCTGGAGGGGAAGCACACAGTCGTACCTCTCCAGACCTTTTAGTGAAGGTAAGAACATCCTCGCTGCCTGTGTGGGAATTAAGAGAAAACTGCTGATAAAATGCATTTAATTAACTGATCGTCGTCCTCGATGTGACCACATTTTCTGAGGTTTCTTTGTTCTGGAGGGCACAGGTGTTGGTTACACCAAAGCAGAAATCCTTAGAGGATAAACCGTTGCTTATGTACATGTGGAAAACTCTGCTCTGTTCAATGCTCAGGAAAAACTGCAACTAACTCCAGAGCTCCAACTCAGAGACTGCAGACTGTAGTTAGCTCACATAAAGGGCAAATACACAGAGGTGGGTAACGCTAACTGAAAAGCTAACGCTAAAGCATTAATCACAAACATTAGTGATGCTAATGCTAAAGCTACACAAACACTGCATTTAGCGGCTCCCCCACTCAGCTCCTTCAGACTAGCCAGCAGCAATTAGCAAAGACCTGGTGGAGCTGCTGAGCTCATTATAGGAGCTACTTCTCAGAGCAACGCTGATAAAAACATGGCTCCTTTAATAGAGGAGCCATTTTGTGATGACTTACTCAAGGTGGAGTTTCAGAAAGAATTCTTAAAGAGACAGTATTATCATCTTTCTAGGCACAAAATGTCATTTTATAGCATAATCCAGTAGCTGTTGCATTCAGTTGTTATAAAAATGCTGCATATATCAAATATGACTTAAAGAAATTTTACCTCCTGATTTAACGCCTTGAAATTGGGCGTCTATCTCTTTAAGAAACTCCTGCTCTCTCTGAATCTCCGCCTATAGAAAATCATCCCAACATGGCTCCTCTATTAACCCTTTAACAACGTTTTTACCAGCGTTTCACTGAGCAGCAGCTCCTGTAATGAGCTCAGCAGTTCCACCAGGTGTTTGCTAATTGCTGCTGGCTAGTCTGAAGGAGCTAAGTGGGGGAGGAGCTGTGCCTTGAAGGTGGGGCTAGATCCAACCGGACGTTTTAGAGCTGACTGGTTGCCATGGAGATTAAAGGATTCCTCAAACATGCATGAAGGAATCCAAGCAACACTGCAGGTTTGTTTTTGACGAGGGAATAAGTTTATAACATGATTTAAAGGTAAAATAAATATATTTTACATAATACTGCCCCTTTAAAGAGGGAGAGGCCCAGTTTCCGGGCATTAAATTACAAAGTCAGATTTAACATGTAGCGTTTTTAAACTGAAGTTGCCATAGTGTCTTGGTTGTGCATGATACTGCTTCTTTAATAGTTTTGTTGTTGCAAATCAGTTTCCCAGCTCAGTGGGAAACAGAGCTGCGTCTCCATGGAGGAGGGTTTTCCTCTTGGCAGTGGGATCTGTGCAGATGATCAGTGCAGCAGAGGCTCCCAGCCTGAGCAAGGCAGCAGCAGCTGCTGCAGCAGCTCGGAGCGAGTGGGTGAAGCTGCTCCAGCCCACGCTGCGCTCCCACTCACTGCAGCGCAGGCCCGCAAAAAGCACAACAACACAATGAAAGCTGACGTAAGACACTCACACTGGGACTCACAGGGGTGTAGTGTGTGTAAATGCAGGTTTACAGTTAAATACATTAACTTTGATGCTCTTTCTGCTGATGTTTCTGTCAATGTGCTCAGATTAAGCACTAATATTACGGCTGAATTGGCTCCTAAAAACATTGTTTCCCTGCAGTTGGAGCAGTGCTGCATGTGGATGTGAGTGATTCAGGCAGGGTGTTGTCCGCTGTGGATGATGAGTCACTGCGCTGGTCTGAATCTACCCCCCGCTAAGATCCAAATGTTTAAAAACTTTCTCTCTTTGCCACTGAATCGATCAGAAATAATCATTTTAACTTGATTTAAGGGCAGGTATCGTGTAGAGAGACATTTTACCTCACTGCAAAAACACAAAATCTTAGCAAAGTACTTTTGGTCTAGTTTCAGGTGCAAATATCTTTGTATGCTTGAAATAAAACAAAACTAACTTACAAGAACTTTTCAGGAAGATATAGGAGCTTGTTTTAAGTCAATAATTTCTTCATATTGATGAAAAGTTATTAGTTCCACTCTTAGATTATTTCACTTGAAAAATGTGTTGTAAGTGAAAAGGGAGCCGGTTGCTCGAAGGGTTTGGATTATTTGACTCAGTGAAGTGTGAAAGAGAACCACAGCAGCTGAAAATGTAACAAATGTTTAAATTTTGGTCCCAAATCGAACCGAGTCTACCAGACTATGAGCTGAGAAAACAGTCTGTTTGATTCTTTTTCATTTAGGTTTTTTGCTATTTTCTTCTTATTGATGTTCACTTGCCTATGAGTCTGATATATTTTACTTGTTTTACTTTCTTTTTAATAATTCTACATACATATACTAGCTGTACCATTAATTATGTAAGAGACTGGAGATATTTTCTTTATTTTTTACGCCTTTTTCCCTCTGAAGCTCATATAAAACTCATTGGCTTTGCTGGATCTAAATTAAACAGGAGACGGATTTTAGTGCAGACGGGGTTGAATGAAAAATAAATGAAGTGGAGCAGGTGAATGTAAAGGATGATGGTTTCATCCGGTGGGGGTGAGGCTCAAAAGGAGCAGAAATCTGATGGGGTGACGATGTCGTCTGCACATCGTTATGATAAAACGCCACAAAGGAAATGTTTGGTGATGTGATGAAATTCAAAACCAAACTAACTTCCACCCCAGATTGAGTTAAAAATGTAATTTTTCAATCTTTATTTCTGTACCACCTCTTTTCGTCTCTCGTCCATCCAGGAAGGGCAGCAGCTGATAAAGGAAAAGCCGGAGCTGAGCCCGGTGGTCCGGAAGAAGCTGGAGGAGATCCGGGAGTGCTGGCTGGACCTGGAGAGCACCACCCAGGCCAAAGCTCGCCAGCTGTTTGAGGCCAACAAGGCGGACCTGCTGGTTCAGAGCTACGAAAGCCTGGACCAGCGGCTGGGGCAGCTGGAGGGGCAGCTGGTCTACGTGGACCAGGGTCAGGACCTCACCACCGTCAACAAGCAGCTCAAGAAACTACAGGTACATGGAAATGCATGGCTTCTGCTGACCTTTCAAACAAAAATCAACTGGTTTCCATTAGTAGATAAAGGGGTTTGTTTGTCAGATATTTTTCTAACGAATTAAAGAAAATTTCCTTTTAAATGTAGGGAACTGAGAAATTAAACACATTCTCAACATGATGTGGACCTAGCTAGAAGTTAGCTGCACCAACCCTAGAGGACTCATTATAAACGCTAATTCTGCTATTGCTAAAGCAGAATAACACAGTTTTTAGTGGAAGCTAATGCTAAACCACTGTAACACAGTATTTAGCTATAGCTAATGCTAAATTGATAAATTCAACCACTTTGTGCCAATGACATCTGTTATAACATAGTATTATAGTAACTATATCTAATTACTTTTTAGAAGTAACTTGTCCAACACTAATAATATGAAATGCTGACCGTGAAATGATCTGTTTTTGTCATGCTATGCACATTAAACCCTTTTTATCTGACCGTAGCTTGTCATTCCTAAACTCTGGATATATTTTTAAAGTTCTGTTGGTCCGTGCAGATTTCTCCCACACTGGTTATCTGGAGGCTTTTAAAACGAACTTCCTCTTTCTTTTCTTTATCTTTTCACCTGCTGTCCCCTACTCTGCTGCTTACAGCTTCTTTTGGCACGCCTGCCACTTGCACTGCTTTACACCGCCATCTTAACTCCAAATCTAACTCCATTACCCAGAATCCATCCTGCTAAGTGGTACAGTAACTTTCATCACACCTCCCGTCCATCAGCCATTTATCGTTTTGCTGATTTTTGGTCACATTTGTTTTGCATTTTTAGGGGAAGGTGGAACAAAAATGTTACATTTCTGTTAAAATCATCCTACCGGTCCATCTTCCTCCCCTTCCTCCTCTGTCAGGCCATGGAGACCCAGATGGAGGAGTGGTATAAGGAGGCGGGGCAGCTCCAGGTCCAGACGGCCTCCATCCCGCAGCAGACGCAGATCCAGGGCACGGTGGTGGAGCGGCAGGCCGCCGTGGAGACCAGGATGGCCCGACTCATCGAGCCGTTGAAGGAGAGGCGGCGCCTCCTTCTGGCGTCTAAGGAGGTCCATCAAGTTGGGCGAGACCTGGAGGACGAGATTGTGAGTAGGAGACACAGATCTTTAAGGACATGGGAACAAAATCAGGGCTGCTGCTGCTTCACTGTGTGATTATATTGAGATAATTTCACATTGTTTTAAACATCAAACCTTTATCATGACCTTTTCTTTGTAGTTCAAATTTTCCCTATAATGTTCAATATTTAAGGTGACCTATTACACTTTGTTGAACAAGTTAGGTTAGTTCTATGGCCTATACAAAACATGTTGACTTGTTTGTACAGAATCATTCTTACAATAAGATTTTATTCTCCTTAGTTCTGCCTTTTTTGAGCTTCTTTGAGAATGAGCTGTTTTAGAGCTTCTGTCACTTTAAATCCAAATGAGCTGCTGCTGGCCACACCTCCCCAACTTACTATTTACAGATACACAATTATATAACCATAGGTCTTTGAAAAGCAGAAGTGGAGCCTCCCGCACAACCAACAAGTTTGTGGTTCTGAGGTTTCAAGTGGTATTTTCCAGCAGTCATTGTGCTCTGTATTTGACTCCCCGGACTGTTAGCTAGTAGCTACGTTAATGTTCCGTCTTGTGGAGTCATCACCTTTAAAAAGACTTTTAGTTTTTTATTAGAATCACATCTTTTATGAGATTAACTAAATGTGTTACCGTTCTGTACAAGTTCATGGAAAACTCCAATTTATTACTCTATTTTTTTCTCACATTTGATAATTATTGTAAAACGCCTATGGATTTTTGCATATGGTTTTTATCTTTAATTATTTTTATTCTACTTAAATGAAAAATAAATAAAAAAAATTCCCTCCCTGGAAGTATTTTTATTAATTAGTTGACGGATTGTGCTTCTGGAACAGGCTCTGCTTAGGTTGCTAGGTAACGGGCGGAGTTCCACTGGGGTTGCTAGGTAACGGGCGGAGTTCCACTCTGGAGGTTTTTTAAATGGCTCATTTTACAGACACCAAAAAAACAAATTTATTCCAAAAAAAAATGGCTGCATGTTTTTTGTTTTTAAACATTGTTTTTAGAAGCAGCTGAGACCCAAATGAAAGTATAAAAATTTGAATTTTGCATAAAAGTTTTCTTTTAACTTCTGTGTGTCCCGTGTTTGTTTAGTTGTGGGTCCAGGAGCGCCTCCCTCTGGCCATGAGCCAGGAGCACGGCTCATCGCTGCAAGCCGTCCAGCAGCTCATGAAGAAGAACCAGGTAAAATAACAGCTTGTGTTGTTATTATTTAGACTTCATAGAGCTTTTCCATCCTCATGGATGCATTACCTGCATCTGAAAATATTTTAAAATCTTACTTTTTAATTAATACATACAATTTTTTATAACATAATTTACTATCACTTAGCTAGGCCAATCTATAGTGTAAACAATGAGCAAATACAGATGTTGATATTTACAGTTATATGTTAATTGGAAGGTCACAATAAATAAATTGCATGATAAATTAACTCAATTTTTATTTGCATGATTAATCAGTTTTCTCTTTCCATCCAAAAATTGGAAAACAACATTTGAAGAATCATTTAGTTTATTTATTTTGGATATTTAAAATGTCTTCCTGTTCCAGTGATAAATGTTCATTTGACTTTAAAATGTATTGATCATATTATTATTATTATTATTATTATTATTATTATTATTATTATTATTATTATCTTATTTAATTGCAAAGCATGATTTATTTGGAGAAAGGAAGTCTTTTATTTTGAAGAATGCTTAACAGGATCTGGTTTGTCTTTTGTCTCTGTCTTGGCTTCTGTTGTTTTTCGGTTGCTAGGATACGAACATCTCTTGCTATTATTTGTTCAATAAAAAGTGAACAGAAAATGTTCAACAAAAACATCTGAGCCTCCATTTTTCTCGTAACAGATATAGTTTGCTTAATTTCTGGTTCTAACTTTATACATTTCTTACATGTCGAATTTATGTCAATGCTTCACAAACAGCACTGGTCTTTGGAAAGGGGATTCCTTTTGCTGTAACCTTTTTATTACACAAATAAAGTTTCTGTTTTCCTGATGTATACATTTTCAAGCGAACAGTTTTCTGTGTTGCTGCAGACGCTCCAGAGGGAGCTGGAGGGCCACCGGAGCAGGATGGAAGACGTCCTGGAGAGGGCAGGCATCATCGCCACCATCAGGAGCCCAGAGGCCGACTGCGTCAGGGCGGGCCACGACCAGCTGGCCCAGCTGTGGGCCCTGCTCTGGGCCGAGACAGAGCGCAGGCAGCTGGTTCTGGATGCCATGTACCAAGCCCAGCAGTACTACTTCGACACGGCCGAGGTCGAGGCCTGGCTGAGTGAGCAGGAGCTGCACATGATGAACGAGGAGAAGGGAAAGGTACTTCGGTTGACGCTTTACTGGAATACGAGTGTTTGAGAAGCTGCATTTCCATTGGCCATATGATTGCGTAATTTGACATTTCAAAAATAAATTCACGTAATGGAATAATGCCAATTTGGAAAAAAAACTTAGTTTTTCGATAAGTTTTGCAGTTAGGATGAAGTTTTTTGGCCGTATCAAAATTGGTTTAATTCGCAAAACTTCAATGGAAACTTTTTTTTTTTTGCAACACACGAGTCACGTGATCAATAACCGATGTTGCCGCTAGCTGCGTTTCCATTAAAATCGTACAATTTGGAAAATAAATATCCTGAATGGAAATATGCCAGTAAAACAAAACAAAAGAAACTAAAGTTTTTAGTAAAAATAGAAAAGGAAACAAATTTAGTGTATTGTAATGGAAACATTTTTTCACGTCACATGATCACCGACAGGAAGTTACTACCGGGGGAATCGACAAAGAGACAGGAAATGGTTTGAGGATGATGGCGCTACTTTTTTTAATGACTTACAGTGCAAACAAATTTTATTCACGTTTGATTTTAACTGCATTCCTTGGAAACATTAGCAACATTAGCGGAATATTAAAGCTTTGCACACATTTGTAATGATTGATCTTAAAACTGTACAATTTGACATTTAAAAACTAAATTTGCTTAATGGAAATGCACTAATTTAGAAAGAAATTCTTGATAAAAAGTTTTGTAATTGATTTATTTCACATAAGTTCAATGGAAACAGTTTTTTAGCATCACACGAGTCACATGAGCAATAAATGGATGTTACTACTGACGAAAACAATGAAGATGATGACAGGAAGTGGTAGGAGGATGATGGCGTGGCACGTTTTTTAATGAATGTGGAAATTAAAAAATGTGGACAAACTTACTCACGTGTGAGTTTTAATTGCATCTCTTGCTTAATGGAAACACTGCAGTTGCGAAATTGTGTTTTTCAAGATTAGCAGAATACAGATAAAGTTTTGCAACCATTTGTAAAGGAAACTCATCTTCTGTGAATAACTCTGTGTTTACTCTCCAGGACGAGCCGAGCACGCTGCAGCTGCTGAAGAAACATTTGCTGCTGGAGCAAACCATCGAGGATTATGCTGAGACCATCGGTCTGCTGTCACAGCAATGTCGCCAGCTGCTGGAGATGGGGCATCCAGACAGGTGGGCTCAGAAACACATAATCTCACAGATTATCCCCCATCACAGCCAGTTAGAGCAGCAACGTCCAAACGTTTCACTGCATGGGCTGAAACCGAGGACAAAAAACACTGATATTTTTGCCTTTTTAATTTAAATAATTGAATTTATTTTCCCTTTGGGATGAGTAAAGTATTTGTGAATTTAATTATTATTATTTAAATTTTTTTTTTGGAAAACAAAAAATGTTTGCCTGGACAGCTCTGAGCAAAACGATATTTTAAAATAAATATATAAAAAAATAAATGAATGTTATATATAGTGTATGTAATGTATATGACATAAAAAATGATATGAGTCATAATAAGACTTTTGGAAACAACAGTTATTATTGATCTTATCCTAAATATTGACTGTGTTACTTTGTCTGGATTTTTTTATGTGCGTTCTCAGAACAGGATGTGAGTCGCTCGTTATTCTTCTTTATTTATTTGAATTTATGTTTGCATTGAAATCTTCTCTTGAGTAAGATGTTTTAACATCCCTATTTACTAAGAAACTGAATTAACGTGAAGCATTGTTTGACAAAAGTTTATTCCACTGGACTTTAAGGAGTTTAAAGTTAGCGTCTTTCCTGTCTGTGTGCTTTCACCCTCAGCGAACAGATCAGCAAGCGTCAGTCGCAGATCGACCGTCTGTACGTGTCTCTGAAGGACCTGGTGGAGGAGAGGAAGAGCCGCCTGGAGCAGCAGTACTGGCTGTACCAGCTCAACAGGGAGGTGGACGAGCTGGAGCAGTGGATCGCCCAGAGGGAGGTGGTGGCCAGCTCGCCTGAACTGGGCCAGGACTTTGAGCACGTCTCCGTGAGTCTGCTTTTCACAAGTCTGGGGGAGAGGCGGACATTTTGAATTATTTTTTTATTTGTGTATCTTCTGGGCTTTTTCTTCTATTATTTTTGGATACCAAAAACATTTAAAAAATTAGGACTGATTAAAGTTTACAAAACTAAGTTAATTTAACATATTGTAACATTATTTCTTTTAAATGTATTGTTTGACAAAATATAAAATCCAACTCAAGTCAAATTAGAAATGATAATGTTTTGACATTTTCTTGTAAAAATCATGACCTACTTAAAATATTAACAGTTTAGTTTGGACCGTTACGTTTCCATGGTTTCTGGAATTCCCTCAAAAAGGGAGGGAATTGCCATAGCAACCAGTGACTCAGCAGTTTTCTCTGTCACATTTCACCTTTACAAGCTCTTTGAAATTGAGGATTAAAAACTCGTAAAAAGATCAAATAGAATAATGTGTACTAAAATAAGCCATAGTTGGATGATTTATAAAATAAAATATGTTATGTGTTGCTGCTGTTTTTTTATTTTATTCCGTTTGTATCAATATCAATAGCTAGTCTGTGTTTAACTGACTAACTATTTCTGTTACTGTTTTTATAAGTACTTTTGTTTGTTTTATATATTAGCTTTTAACTGTTGTGTTATATGTTTGTTTAGTTATCAGTATTTTATTTTTGTATTTGTTAATTTATCTGGCAAATTTATGTATGATAATTTTTGTTCATGTAGTTTATTTTTATTTTTCATTTATTGTAAGTTTATTTCTTATGTTTTATTTATTTATTTAATATTTAAGGTAATGTTTATTTGTGTAAAATCTGTATAACTATTCATGTGCCTTTTAGTTACTTTGGTCATAATTAGTGTATTTATTTTATTTAGTAATTGGCCAAATTACATTTTACTACTCTGTTTTTGTTTGTGATTTTTAGTAATCCAACAGTTGCTTATTTAGTTATTCATTATTAGTTTTTTTTATTTGTTTTATTTTCTCATGTGACTGTTTTTATATGTGTATCATCTGCATACTTATTTATCTGGCTTTTAGTTAGTTAGTAATCAATGTATTTACAATATTTTTTTTGTTTGGCTGATTCACATATGACTGTTTGGTTTTAAGGTTAGGATTTTAGTAATTTATTTGACTCTTACTTGTTGGAAGTATATTTAGTTATTGTTTGGCTTTTACTTATTTGTTTTGTTTATTTATTCATGTGACTGGTGTGTATAATCATTTATCTTTAAGTTAGTTAGCTAGTTATCAGTGCATTTGTTTTTGTTTGCATTAATTTAACTATTTATTTTGACAGTTTTGTGTTGTATGCTTTAGTTATTATTTTTGCTTTTATTTATTTGTTAGTTTATTATAAATGGTTATTCTACCACTTCTGACATTTGCAGGTAAACAGCACTTCATCTCCCATCATGTGAAACTGTTACACTTTACGTAACTTTATATGTGTTGTTATAAAAATAATACAGAAAAACTCCAGAAAATGTCCTAGTTATTTGCCGTAGGTGAACATTTGGTAAATAGCATCATCTCTAATTATGACAGATAAAAACAGTAGTTTAATTGTTTCATTTTTGAAATGCTTCCAGGTCCTCCAGGAAAAGTTCACAGAGTTTGCGTCGGAGACAGGAAGTGTGGGACAGGAGCGTGTGACGGCCGTCAATCAGATGGTGGACGAGCTGATTGACTATGGCCACTCTGAGGCCGCCACCATCGCCGAGTGGAAGGACGGGGTCAACGAGGCCTGGGCCGACCTGCTGGAGCTCATGGAGACCCGAGCGCAGATGCTCGCTGCTTCTCACCAGCTGCACAAGTTCTTCTCCGACTGCAAAGAGGTAAAACAAAGACAGTAGCTGAGTTTCCATTTCAAATCTGTGGAAATCTTTGTCGATATTCTGCTAATGTCAAAAAAAACTCTGTTAAATAAGAAATGTAATTAACATCACTCACAGCTCATTAAAAATTATAGCAGTTACATGAGATATACTCATAATTCGGCGTTCATTGTCTATCAGTCAATCAGAGGAGACGTTTGCGTCTTATTTAGATGTTTGAGCATCAAGTCCTGCCTACTTAGGAGCGGCTGCGTTTTGGGGAAATTGTAATAGGCTATGTTATATTAGTGCTATGGATTTAACACATTGGAATGACATAAAAAAGTTTTTTTTTTAACTTTGTGATGCTCTGGTGGAGCCAGAAAAAAGAAAAAGAAACCATCACCCTCCTACCACTTCCTGTCTCTTATTCAGCATTTCTGCCAGTAGTAACTTCCTGCTATTGATCACGTGGCTCCTGTGATTCAAAAAAAGTTTCCACTGCAGTTTTGCTAAATAAATCTATTTCTATACAACCAAAAAACACCTACAGCAAAAAGTTTATCAAGAAACGTGATTGTGTTTTTTTTTTTTTTTTTTTTTTTCCAAAATTGCCATGATTCCACTGAGCAAATTTCATTTCGGAATTTCAATTTGTGCAGATTTATGGTCAATGGAAACGCAGTATGTTAGTAGACGACTAAATCAAAAAGAGAAAAATATAAATCAAACACCTCAACAGTTGAACATTTTAACATTTTACAAACAAAATCCAAACACAAATTGGTAAAAATGAACTCTGGTCCGCCTACAAACATCGGTCTCAGTTCTGATGAAGTGAATTCTGGTTCAGTTTGAAAGCATATGTGAACGCCAAGCATACTGGAGACTGCTCCAAAAGCAGGAAGTGGACTACAGCACAGGGCATTCTGGGTAAATACAGCCAAAAGAAATGCCTTAGCCTAGTGCTAGAGGTAAAAATAGCTTGTGGTCTTTTACCAAAGACAAAAGAGAAATCGTACAACTTCTAAAAGTCACCACTACTCCATTTTTGTTTACATTTAGTAAAGAAGGAAGTTGCGCTCAGTTCTTCCCCAGAGGTTTTCACGTTGTTTCCTTCAGTAGTTCTGTGTACAGCGCCACCACAGGTGAGGAGGGGAACAGGTTTTCCAATTAGTTTGGATCTGTTGTCAGTTTGCATTGTGAAAGCGAACCACAGAAAACGCTGCAACTTTGGTCCCAATCAAACCAATTCTACCAGACTGGATGTGAAAATAGGCTTAATAAAGAATCCTTCTTTTTAAAATTACTGCAAATCACTCTAATTGTTTGATTAAAAAGTGTATTTGGTCTTTATTATTTTTTATTTCGGCAGATTTCCATAATATTTCTTAATTTCCAGATCTTGGCCCAGATTGAGGATAAGCACCGGCGGCTCCCAGAGGTCCGGGCTCGGCAGGGCAGCACGTCCAACACCAGCACGCTGCAGAGGCTCCTGCAGAGCTTCGAACAGGACATCCAGCTGCTGGTCACTCAGGTACAGCAGACACTCGCTGCCTGCTCTGGCATCTATATGCTCTACATCTGGAAGCTGCTGGGAGGTTTTACAGTTTCTCATTTGACCATTTGACCATTTGAAAGTCAGACTTATTAAAAATTAAAGACAAGGAGAACCTCTGCAGTACTTACACAGACGGACAAAGTTATTGGTTCCTGTTCGTTAATGATTAAGAAAGGTCACTGAAATAACTTGAAGTTATTTCAGTTTCCAAAAACTGAAATAACTTTACCAAACTTACCAAAACCAACTTTACCAAATTTACCAAAAATTAACAAATAGAAATCAGACAATGCTTTAGAATAATGAAAAAAAACCTAATAAAACAAACCTGGGCAAAAATAAATGCTGCTAACTCAACTGCAAAAACACCAAATGCTACCAAGTACTTTAGGTTCAGTTTCTTTATTCACTTGAATTAAGACAAAAACAACTTACAAGTAACTTTGGAGCAAAAGGAGCTTATTTTAAATCAATATATTCCTTAAGACAGATGAAAAACTACTAGATTATTTCACTTATAACATTTTTCCTTGTTATAAGTGAAATAATCTATCAGTGGAACTAGAACATTTTCATCGATATTAAGGAATTATTTATTGAAGAATGTTTGTAAACAAAGACTTTTTGTGTGTATATGTTGTTCCTAAAAATGGAAAAATGTTCATATAAAGTCTTTGATTCAGAGATTTTAGCTTTTGTTTAAGACTAATTTATTATTAAAATGAATACTTATTTCAAACCTATGGTTCTTTTATGCTACAAATTACTTTGGTACCTTACCAACACAGGTATTACCAAGTGTTTTTTTATATATTTTTTGGTCTAGTTTCTAGTAGAAATGTTGTACCACACTTGAAATAAGACAAAACTAACTTACAGGTAACTTTTCAACAAGAAATAGGAGCTTATTTTAAGTCAGTAATTCCTTAATACTGATGGAAAAAGTTCCAGTTCGTAAACAACTGTAACTGTGCTGTTACCTAGCAACCGTAGGCCAAGCCCAGCTTGTCTCCTAGCAACAGAGTTCTAGTTCCACTGCCAGATTTATTCACTTATAAGAAGACATTTTTCACATGTTATCAGTGAAATAACGTGAAAAATGTTACTTTTTCACATTTTTCATATTTTTCAGCAAGAAATAAATATTTCTTGCTGAAAAAGAAATAAATATTTCTTGCTGAAAAAGAAATACATATTTCTTGCTGAAATGCTACTTTTGTCTTATTTCAAGTGTAATAAGATATTTGTACTAGAAAATAGACCAAAAACTAAAAATACTTGGTAAGATTTTGTGTTTTTACAGTGAAGTTTGTTTTGGTAAAACTACCAATTTACTGTGTAAGAACCTGCAGTGCAGAGAAAGTGATTAATTTTCCTGAGGAACAATGCAAAAAGCACAGCTGCTCTGTGCAGAGCCCCAGAATGTCCTGAGCAGCTGCGCTTTCTCCTCTTAAACCCGCCGTTTACTCATCGCTACGTTATGATCACAGGTGCGTCAGCTGCAGGAGAGCGCGGCCCAGCTGAGGACGGTGTACGCGGGCGAGAAGGCCGAAGCCATCGCTTGCCGTGAGCACGAAGTGATGCAGTGCTGGAAGGAGCTGCTGACGTCCTGCGAAGAGTGCCGGCTGCAGATCACCACGGAAACGGACAAGCTGAGGTTCTTCAGCATGGTCCGGGATCAGATCATGTGGATGGAGTCCATCATCTGTCAGATCGGCACCGGGGAGAAACCCAGGTGTGCAGAAAATCCAGCAGCTGGAGGTTTATTTTCATATGTAACCTTGTGAATAAAAGCTAGCTTTAGCTTTATTGCTAATGCAATTACCAGAAAAAAACTGCCAGAGAAGAAATTTACCCCAGAAAATGATCCTGGTGAGGCGGATAGATATGGTTCGTGTCACCCTGAACCTTCAGAGTGGAGCTTCCTGGTGGGAGGAGACTAAGCTCTTCTGATTGGTTTAGTTATCCAAAGCCAATCAGAGGTTAGCAAACTGAATATTTAGCTTCAAGCTCAAAATTCAGCTTCAAACTAGCTCTGAGGTAAATATTTAGCTTGTTAACTTCTGATTGGCTAAGTTGTCCAAAGCCAATCAGAAATTAGCTCACTAAACATTTAGCTCTGAGTTAAATATTTAAATATAGTAGTTAATGTTTAGCTCATTAACTACTAACTGGCTTAGTTAAAAGCCAATCAAGAGTTATCAAGCTAAATATTTAGCTTCAAATGAAAACTTCAGCCTGAAGCTAAATATTTGGTTTACCAGTGAATCTGCAGCAGCAGTGACTGCACCACCTCACCAGCAGGTGTTGTTTAAATACTTGCTAGACTCAGCTTTTATTTTGATAGTCCACATCCTGTACTTAGCAAGTGATTTTGTCTACTAGATAAATATTTAGATTTAAACTAAATCTTCAGTTTGCTAACTAAATATGTATTTTAAAGCTACATTTTTATCAATGTCATTCATTTGACTTGGTGAAAATGTGATTTGGAAAAATAAACCCTCATTTTTTTCTTTTGTAACTTGATAAATGACCTAAATTATGTTTAAACTGTGATGAAATGTTTAGTTCTGAAGAATATTCACTTGTTAAAAAGCAACATGGTGGCCTGTAAATGCAGAGCAGATGTGATGGTTCTGCGGTTCCTGCAGGGACGTGTCGTCGGTGGAGGTGTTGATGAACTACCACCAGAGCCTGAAGAGCGAAGTGGAGGCCCGCAGCCAGAGCACGCTGGAGTGCATCGAAATGGGAAAAATGCTGCTGGCTGCTAGAAACCCTGCAGCTGAGGAGGTGAGATTACATAACAATAACACAAGCAGACATCACTTTTGGGCAAATGATGCAGCGATCAGACGAGATGTTCATATTCTGCAGGAGGCAGACGTGGACAATTCTCGCCAGAACTAAACATTTCGGGCGTCCTACCACAAAATTTTTACGATAGATGTCTGAGTCTTTAGCCCATTCTTAGTTTACCAACTAAATATTTAGCTCCAAACTAAAATTTTATGTTGAAACTAAATATTTAGTTTCAATAATTGGAAATATTTATTTTGCAAACTAAAATTTGGTTAGTTATTTCCACAAATAAGTAGTATGCAAGTTAACTATTTAGCTCCAAACAAAATATTTAGCTCTGAGCTACCTAAATATTTAAACATTTAATTTGAAGCTAAATATTTAGCTAACAAGCTAACTATTTAGATTGAAGCTAAATAGTGAGTTAGAAATCTAAATACTTAATAAGCAAGCAAAATGCTTAACACCATGAATAATTAGTATTAACGCTAAATAGATTAGCATTAGTTAGCTAAATATTTAGCACTGAAGTAGTTAATATTTGATTAGCTCTGAGTTAGCTAAATATTGAGTTAGCTCTGAGCTAGCTTAATATTTGAATGTTGAGTTTTGAGCTAAATATTTAGCTAGCAAGCTACTTAGTTTGAAGCGAAATATTTTGTAAACAAGTTAAATATTTATCATCATAAATGTTTAGTGTGCTAGTTAACCATTTAGCTCCAAGCTAAATATTTAGCTCTGAGTTAGCTGTATGTTTGGCTAACTCAGAGCTACTATAATATTTTACCAGCTCTGAAGTAGCTAAATATTTAAAAATTGAGTTTGTACCTAAATATTTGGTTGATTAATTATGTAGCTTGCTAACTTAATTATTTTGAAATTGCGACATTATAAATGAATGACTAACATTGTGAAAATATGACTGAAAAATGAACTCTGTGAGAAGCTAATTAATTCCAATCATTGCCATTAATTAGATTTAATCCGATGTCTTTGAAGTAAATGCTAACATTTTCCAAAAATGAGCTGTGTAGTTTTGTAATTCTGATGTTTGTTTTCAAATTTTAGATCAAGGAGAAGCTGGAAAAGGTGATTGCGAAGCAGCGTGAGCTTTCAGAGAAGTGGGACAAACACTGGGAGTTCCTCCAGCAGCGTGAGCACAAACACCCATCCTAAATGGAGACGTCATCACACTTTCTGTTCTTAAATACTCCGCCTGTTCCTTCCGTTTTGCTGCCAGTGTTGGAGGTTCACCAGTTCGCCCAGGAGGCAATGGTGGCGGAGGCCTGGCTGACGGCCCAGGAACCGCTGATCAGCAGCAAGGAGCTGGGCGGCAGCGTGGACGAGGTGGAGCAGCTCATTCGCCGACACGAAGCCTTCCGGAAAGCCGCCGCCACCTGGGAGGAGAGATTCAGCTCGCTGCGGCGTCTCACTACGGTAAAACCGCCATGGACACCGAGTCGGTCCAAAATACTGAAAGCTAGGGAATTTACATACTGACTTATGATTTAGCCCTGAGCTAGCTAAGCATTTAGTTTAAACATTTAGGTAGATCAGAGCTAAATGTATCCTTTGCTACTTAAACATTTACCTGCAAACAAAATATTCAGCTTCAAACTGAATGTTTTAGCTCTGAACTAAATATTTTTGCTTGAAGGTAAATATTTTTTATCCTCTACCTATACATCTATCTACTGTATATACATCAAGCTAAGTACTTAGCTTGAACCTAAATGTTCTGCTTCACATTAAACATTTAACATGGTAACTAAATATTTAGTTTAAAACTAACATTTATAAAAGAAATATGTTGAAAATATGACTTTGAAAAATGAAGTAGTTTTTTTACGACAGACTAAATAACCTGAATTTAGTTCATTTTGACTCTAAACTACATTTATTGTTGCTTCGGTGAAATATCATTTTCTGAACCTTATGGCGTTTCCGATTTTTCCCTCAAAAATTTTTGTTTGTATTTTTATTTATTCCACAGGAACCAATTTTATAATATTTTTATTTTGCAAACAACAACCTGAAGCTTTTTAGTTTCGTTTTACTTCTAAACTTGTTTTTCTTTTTTGTTTTTTACCTTTTCCAGGTGGAAAAGCTGAGAGCGGAGCAGAGCAAGCTGCCGCCGACGCCGCTGCTGGGCCGGAAAGTCTTCCTGGACCCTCAGGACGCGGCGCCGGGCCCGGCCGCGCTGCCCCGCCTCCCCGTCTCCCCCGTCATGAGGCAGACCATCTACGAGCAGAACGAAGCCAGCACGCCGCCGTCGCCCTCGCCCGCCACGCCCACGCCATCGCCGTCGGCGGCCGCCCGCCGGCTCGCCTCCGCCGTCATCAACGGCTCCGGCTACCGGCACGGCGGCGTGGTGGCCGTGCAGCCGGCTGCCTCGTCCATCGCCTCTGTTGCCACGGCGGCCATGTTGGTGTCAGCCAATCAGATGCGGGAAAGCGCGAGCTCGGCGAGGGAGCAGGCGACGAAAGCCATGAGCTACCTGCAGCCGGAGGCGAAGACGTCGCCGTATCTACGGCAACCGAAGATCAAACACCTGGACGACGCGGTGACGCCGCTGATCGTGGCGAGCCGCCTGGAGCGAGTGAGAGAGCGAGGGAGGGAGAGAGAGGAGCGGGCGGAGGTGGCGGTGATGGCGGAGGTGGTGCTCCAGGAGCCGGGCCGGGAGCGGCTGCACAGCGAGCCCACCAGGGGGCCCCGTGGGTCCAGAACCGACTCACTGGACCGCGCCGAGCCGCAGGTCCAGGCGTATCAGCGGCAGCTGTCCAGCGAGCAGCTGATCCAGGCGCGGCGCGACGAGCTGCCGCAGGAAGTCTGGAGGGAGCAGGCGGGGCGGCGCGACAAGCGGACGCTGGAGCGGCAGACGTCCAGCGAACAGGAAGGACACGAAGGCCGGCGGAGAGAGAGAGAGCGCCACCGAGTGGAGAGGCAGGAGTCCAGCGACAACGACGTGGGGAGGGAGCAGTCCGACCGGCGCTCCACCGCAGGGTGAGACAAAAAACCTCAGAGAGCCGGACTCTAAAAAACCACTCAGGACATTTAGTAGTTATTTAGAAAATAAAACTTTTTTTTACTACGCTGTACTTATTTATTACTCTACGCACCTCGGCTTATAAGTAACTATTCATTAAGATTTAAGAGCTTATTTTAAATGAATAATTCCTTAATATTGATGAAAAATTACTAGTTGATTGGGAGATTATTTCTCTTGTGATCTGGGAAAATTTCTTGTTATAAGTTAAATAATTTGCAAGTGGAGCTAAAATAACAAAAACAAATTATTTACCATGATAACTGTGATTGT
Source organism: Poecilia latipinna (assembly GCF_001443285.1). Lineage (NCBI taxonomy): Eukaryota > Metazoa > Chordata > Actinopteri > Cyprinodontiformes > Poeciliidae > Poecilia > Poecilia latipinna. The sequence goes on from NW_015112631.1 coordinate 1,150,335, forward strand.
TTCCACAGAGAGAAGCGAACAACCATGGCAGAAATTGTAGAGCAGCTTCAAGAAAGAGAAGCAGCACAGGTTTGGACTCTTACTTCAAAGGTCAAAGTTCAAAGTTGTCACAGTTTTCTTCCTGTTTCTTAAAGGGGCGGTATTATGTATTTTCCAGGCCAGCTTGCAGTTTATGCTGTAAACTGGCATCAGTTGTAATCAAAATGCTAAAATTTGACTTTGTAATTTAACGCCTTGAAATTGGGCCTCTGTCTCTTTAAGAAGCTTTTCCTGCTCTCTCTGAAGCTCCGCCTTCAGGAAATCATCCCAACATGGCTCCTCTATTAACCCTTTAACAGCTATTTTACCAGCGTTGCTCTGAGCAGCAGCTCCTATAATGAGCTCAGCAGGTGTTTGCTAATTGCTGCTGGCTAGTCTGAAGGAGCTGAGAGAGGGACGGCTGCTCTTATTCCTAGAAAAAACTTGGTGTTTGAAAAATGTTCTTGGAAAAAAAAATTCTGTGTTAAAAGTCAAAAATGTTCAAAATCAATCTAATTGATTTTCTAGAATTTTTATTTTACTTTTCAGGCTCAGAAATTTCCTAATTTTTCAGTTTCTGAGTTTTTTGGTGGAAATTTGTCACCTAGAATGGCTCTAGCACACCGTCGTAGTCGTGACTTAAAACACTTCCCATCGTTTTTTTTCTTATTCAGCAGTCTAACAGTTTCCCTCTTTAGTTTTTATAAATATATCCAATTATAAAACTGTGAGAAAACCTCAGTTTTCTGTTTATTCAGTCAGTATTTATAGCACAGCTGACTCAAAGTGATGTTAAAATCTGATTATATTTTTGTTTAATTCAGAATATTATGATAAAAGTGTTACAGAGAGACGACTGGACTCGGGTTTTTAAGAAAATGGCCGCTTATCAGTTAATCGTCAGTCGATGAACCTTCTTCCTTCTCGCCCTCAGGCGCGTGGCGAGGTTCCCCGCCTGCCCAACGGTCTGCCAGAGAAGTCTTCCCGTCCGGACCGGCCCAGAGCCCGGGACCGACCCAAACCCAGACGGCGGCCGCGCCCCAAAGAGCCGGGAGAGACGACGCGGCGTTCCCGATCGGCTCCGGCCCAGAGCAGCCAGGCGGCGCCGCAGCCGCCCACCCACACGGCGCACCACGAGGGCTTCCTGTTCCGCAAGCTGGACATCGAGAGCATGAAGAAGAGCACCAACAGGTGGGTCTTCAGGGCCCGGCGGGCCGCCGGCGCGCAGGATGCTCCCTGCTGTCATGACCATCCAAATTAACGGACTCCAATTTCCAAATTCCCTAAAGTTCCCTTTGAGTTTTAACCATAAATGGGTGGAATATTTTGAATCTCTTCTGGCTTTAATAATCCCTGTTGTGTTTATTGATCATTCGATGGCAACGGGGCGCAAATTCAGCATGCAGAGTTACGACTTTTGCATCTGATGTGTTGGGAAGATGCATGACTCGGCTGACATGTGGTCCTTACAAGCTGCAGCCGAACCAAAGTTCAGCCGTGGTTCTGCTCAGCGCTCAGGTCTTCCTTCCTCCATTGCAGCCAGATTTCAAAATGGAGTTCACTGATTTAGGAGCTCAGACAGGTTTTGAGGTTTTTTATTTTGAAGCAGAAGAATCATGCAGCCACAGTGCCTCCACACTTACTTTACCCCTGGTAACAATGTGACAAAAAGATTCAAAAACATTGATCGATTGGATCGATTGGAAGGTGATTTTCAACGGGTATTCGCAACGTTCACACATGTTGGATTTTTTTATTTTTTTTTTGCTGAAATCATTTTTTTTATCTGATTTTTCAGATTTTTTTCCTGAAATCTGATCTTTCAAATATTTTTTTAGCCAAAATCAATTTGATTTTTTTTTTTTTTTTTGAAGAAATCAGATGTTTTTTCCTGTAATTTAAGTTTCTAATTTGCTAACTATTTATTCTCTGATAGTCTAACTCCTTTTAGCACAACTTGAACACCTCAACAGTATTTCTCTGCGTCCAATCAGATCGTTATTTGAAGCAAAAATTAACCCCAGGGGGCCGAGAGAAGCAGCTTTGTCGTCCATCGCTGCTGTTAGTCGATGTCGTTGTGCGTCAGATTTACCGGCGTACCAGAAACACACAACAAAGGTTCCGATAAGAACCTTTGTGTGTAAAAAACTATATTAATTATTTGCAATGTTTGCTGGATTTAAGTGTATTAAAATTCAACCACTGCTGTTGTTTACAGATGTTTGTGCATCAGATTTCGGGTCGTACCAGAAACAAAATACAAAGTTCCAGCCAGAACTTCTGTGAAAATAAAAAAGTTAAAAAAATAAATTATTACTTAACATGGAGTTTTATTTTCTACTGTATGAATAAAAAGCTGCATTTTACCAGGGGTGATAACATTAATGGTGCTGTGTATCTAAACATCTTAATCGTTGCATTCAGAATGTGAGGACAACAGTTTCATGAAATAAAAAGTTTCCCACAGCATGATGAAACTCCACGCATGACGCTTAACCTGAACGCCACGCAGCTGAGGCGGCTGCTTCACTCGCTGACTAACTGGCTGGATGAAGAGCGCAGCGAGAGCGGACCGATCCGCTCGCAAACCCGCACACATTCCCCAGACGAGCCCCCACTCTGACCCGCTCTCCGCCGCCCTCTGGTGGCCGCTCCCATCACACACAGCCAAAAGCTCATCCAGTTCCAGCAACGGATGACGCCTACTCACGTGCCCACTCACGGCAGTGGATGAATGCGGCCGTATGTACATGCCCTGTTATGTACATGGGAAGGTAAAGCACAACTGTGAATGGCTTGAATCCAGTGTTGAATCATTGGGATTCAACCCGTCACCGTTACGTCGCGACTCTACAAACTGTCACTCTGTGGTTCTGTGCGTATTAATATTCTGATGAAACCTGCAAAATATGTCGCTGAATATGGTGCTTTTAGATTGAATTTATTGTGGTTTAGTTGACTGGTGGGAAAAAGAAAGTACACCCTTCTTTATCTCTGGGGTTTTTCCAGAGCTTTTATTGTGCCAAACCACATAACCAGTCACACACAGTCATTATTTAATTAGCCTAGAAAGTTTGGTTCAGTCTCAGTTCGGTTGAAATGATCTCTGGTTCAGTTCAAATGCGTATGTGAACGCCAAGCGGACCAGAGGCCGCTTCAAAAGCAGGAAGTGGACTACAGCGCAGAAAATACTACACCCACAAGAAATGGAAGCAAAAGGGAAAATCCTGCAAAAACTGCAAATAATAAAATACTTCACAAAATGGAAGTCCTCCAGACCACTAGGGGGAGTCTAGTTACCAACATAAATATCCTGATGTTGGTAACATCAGGATATTATAATATTGTACAAAACATATAGGTACTTATGTAATGCAGGTTTTTCTTTCTTCTGGATATTCCAGCTTTACTGAGGGTCTGGTCCCATCTTATTTGATGGGACCAAATAAGATGTTTGGCTCCCCCTAGTGTCCTGGAGGGCTTTTCTGTTTCATTCTTGCTGCTGTTTTTGCTGCATTTCCACTGTTACTTCTACCTGCTATTTACTGTTTGCAGCGCATTTGTTTGTGTGCATTTGGAGTTTACCTCATTTAAGTGTTTGTGGCGCATTTGCTCCTGTCGGCCACTGTAGGAAAAACACTTAAAGGGACGGTATTATGTGTTTTCTAGGCACATGGTGCCATTTTATATCATAATCAAAAACTATCTTACCTTCAATTGCTATAAAAACACTGAGTTGCTGTGAAATTGGGTCTTTGTCTCTTTAAGATGCCCCTAATCCATCCGACAATCTGCCTTCAGCAGATTATTGAAACAATGCTCCTCATTATGCTGTTTACAACCGTTCTCAGGAGTGTTGTACTGAATATTAGGTCATATAATGAGCTCAGCAGTTCCACCAGGTGTTTGCTGATTGCTGCTGGCTAGTCTGAAGGAGCTGAGTGGAAGAATCGCGCTCTGTGAGGCAGAAGCTCGGCTCACAGAATCAACATTTTTTTCTGTTTTCCCTTTTTAAATGCTATAAAAACTGCAAGGGTGTGCTTTATTTTTCCACAGTGTTTCCATCTGGCGTAATCTTATTGCTCACCAAATCTTTCATTAATTACAAACCGTTTCTTATGTGCACCTTAGCTTTTTGCTCGTTTGCAGATGTTTTTATCAGAATATAAAGCTGCATTTTATTTCCTCCAAGGACTGTGCACACGTTTAAGGCCTTAAAACTTGTTTATTATTTTAATGCAGCACTAATTTTCTAAATTTAAAGCAATCGCCTAAGAAATGTTTTCCTTTATTTGAGTTAAAGGTTAAATTGGTTTGTTTTCACATGAAATAGCATCAAACTCTTCCATTTTTTGAGAGTGAGGATTCTCCCTTTATTTTCTCCCAACTGACGGAAACTGAGATCACTTCTGTAAATTATTTATGGAACATCAGGCTTCTCGTTGGTGGATCATTCAAATATCTAATAGGTCTAAGACTTTTGCACAGTGTCTATGCCTCCTCTCAGTTGATTTGCTTCATGCATGCGGTCGCTTTAACACAGGGGTGTCCAAACGTTTTGTCACGTTGGCCAAAATCGTTGAGACAAAAGATCGGACAGGCCAAAGAAATAAAAATAAAATCAAACAAATCATTTTCATCATTTAAAATCATATGAATTAAAAATAAATTAGATTTAATGTATATACTTTTTATAATCATTTTATAATCATTGTGTTGTAAGTTGTTTGGTATTTATTGTTTTTAAAAATAGCCTTTTGGCTAAATCTGGCACATTTACAAAAATGTTAATAAATTAAATGAAATTAGTTTCCAAATTCCTTTGAGTGGAATTAAACAGAAACTACGAAGAAGAACACAACAGGAAGTACTTTTGGGATTATGTTTTTTAATAACTTATTGCATAAAGTTTCAGGTGTGTTTATAATTTAGTTTCTTATTTAATGGAAACACGACAATTATGACATTGTGTTTTTTTTTCTACATTATTTAAAGTTTTGTGAATATTTGTAATGGAAACAGAGCCAGTTATAAGAATGGCACTCGGGGACTTTCTTTCAAAACGTTTAATAAATTAAATAAAAGCCGTCGGCTTTTCTGTAAAAGTTCTGCATGTTATAAAACCTTGATTGTTAAAAAGATGAATACTTTTTGTTAGGGTTGGATGATATGGCTGAAAAACGAATCACAATATAAACGTTTTATATCAGTCTATCAGTTATTGATTAGTTTTTTATTGTAAATATCTGAAATATTGCCAGACTGGCGGTGTGACCTTTTCAGTTTTGTCCATTTTTTTTAAAACAGTTTTGAGGCGAAACTCCAAACTGCTGCTCCACAAGTTAGCAGGTTGTTGCTAGGCAACCAAAGTTGGGTGGAACTTTAAACTGCTGCTTACCCAGCAGGTTGTTGCTAGGCAACCATATAGTGAATGAGTGAGTTAGCTGACCACCAACCTAGCTTAGGCTTAGGTTTAGCAGCTAATGTCCTTATTATGCCTACATCTCCCAGAATGCCATCTGGTTCTGGATCAAAGTTCAGTGAAATTATTGAATATCTGTTGATATTGATCATGTGCCTATTGTGATACATATTGTATCACAATATGCATATTGTGATACAATATACATACAAATATTGATTTATCATCCAGCCACAACTTTTGTTGAACTCAAGATTTTCACTGTAAAAAAATGATGTTGATAATAATTTTACCCTAATTAAAAATGTAAAGTTTCCATTTTTATCAATCATTTGTGATTGGCAGGTCAAATCTGTTTTATTCTGAAACGGCCACAAAAATGTCAGTCCAAGAGCCAGGAATGGCCCCCGGGCCTCACTTTGGACACCCCTTGGCTCATCAGATGTAACCTAATTGGAAAAATTGCATTTAACCAAACTCTTCTTCTTCTGTTTCTGTGTTTTTCCCCGCTGTGCTTCCGGCTCTCCCTCCGTTCTCCTCCAAGGTAAGTCATAGTCGGGCGCCGCACACTGGATCACCGAGCCGTACGTAGCTCCGCCCCCTCCGCCCCTCCCCTCCCACTCCACCGCTCCACCCCCCCCTCCCAGGTCATCCGTGTGTGCGTCCGTTCATTTGTGTTTGTTCAGCAGTGTAAATCCTCCTCCCTTCTTGGGGCTGGTCCATCCCGCCTACCTACCTGTCTGCTCTGGTCAGGTGAGTCAGGTGTTAGCCTAGCAACAGAGACTCTGCAGCTCTTCCTGACTCCTCCCAATCCCCCCTTCCTACCTTCCCCCCCCCCCCTTCCCTTATGCCATCACTTCTCCCCCCTCCTTCTCTTCCTCCCACCACCCTCTCCCCCTCCTCCACCCACCACAGCAGGTCATGGGTCAACCTGTACTGCGTGCTGAACAAAGGGGAGCTGGGCTTCTACAAGGACGCCAAGAACACGGCGACGCCCTACAACAACGAGCCGCTGCTCAGCCTGTCCCACTGCCACTGCGACGTCACCAATGGATACAAGAAGAAGAAGAACGTCTTCACGCTCAAGTGAGGGCCGGCCGCCATGTTTGGTTTCAGCTAGCATGATAGCATGTTAGCATCAAGACCTGCTGAGTGACATCATCCATTGGTCCTCATGTCTTTCCATCCATCATTCATTCAACCAAGCAACAAACAAACCATTTGACCATCCATCCATCCATCCATCCATCCATCCATCCATCCATCCATCCATCCATCCATCCAATAGTTTCAAAACGAAACAAAATCGTTTCGTTTTGTTTCTTTACACCTGGTTAGTGAAACGGCTGAAGAACTGGGAACTCTGTAGATTTAGAAGGATGAAACTGTAACGCCAAACAACGTGTCGAATCGCTGCTGGAATCCTGAAAATATTCAAATTAAACTTTTTCTATTTTTTTATTGTGTCTTAAATAATAAACTCTTGTAAACTTACCAACTGTCAGTCTGTAGATTTGATCTTCATCATTGGAACATTGAATCTTCCTTTCTCCCGTTGCAGAACGAAGGATGGCAGTGAATTTCTGTTTCATGCAAAAGACGAGGTGAGACTTTCTTGGCGTTGGTTTATTGTTCTGTCTCGATCGAAACGGCTGACTTTGTTCGTCCGTGTCCTCGCAGGAGGACCTCAAGGCGTGGGTGAACAACATCACCGCCAGCATTTCAGAGCACGAGGAGATCGCCAAATGGGGCCAGCCCCAACCAACTACCTCATCCACCGACGAAGGGACACGGCGAGACGGCAGCAAGGTGGACAACCGGTCCGACCGCGGCGGCGAGCGCTCCGACCGTGGAGACCGGATAGAGCGCGCGGACAAAGAGAAGGAACGGGAGAAGGAGAAAGAGAAGGAAAAGGAGAGGGAGAGAGGGGAACGCTCAGAGAAGTCGGATCGGGCAGGAAAGTCGGACGGAAAACGCTCGGAGAAGAAGAAGAAATGAGCGTGGCGACAGACGTTTTGGGATTGAAACCTACGAACTCTGGATGGACAGGAGGCGGGGCCACAGACCGATGGTGGAGGCCCCTCTTCTTCGCTCCAGCAGCTGGGCTTGGTTGGAGAGCAACAGACTGACCTGGCTCACCCACAGGACGGATTTGATCTTTCTCTGTCGCCTCCTGGTGGCCGTTTCAGAGAACTGCAAATGTATGAGGTTTTTTAAACAAAAAAAAGTAGGAGAAACACGAGCATCACTTTAATTCAAAGGCTGTTACTGATTGCTGGTAGCGCGGTAAAACGTAGCTCATACTGTTCCATGTCGGTTTGTTTTCTGAGATTAGCTTTACACTGCAAAAACACAAAACCCTACCAAGTTCTTTGGTCTAGTTTCTAATGCAAATATCTCAGTGGACTTGAAATAGAGACAAAACTAATTTAACTTTTCATCAAGACGCAGCAACTTGTTTAAAAGTCAATAATTCTTGTTAAACTAGTAGATTATTTCACTTATAACAGACATTTCTCCATGTTATAGGTGAAATAATCTACAGGTGGGACTAGAACATTTTCATCATTACTGACTTAAAACAAGCTGCTGCATCTTGATGAAAAGTTACTTGTCAGTTAGTTTTGACTCTATTTCAGGTGTACTAAAATATCCGTATTAGAAACTAGACCAAAAATACTTGGTAACATTTAGTTATTTTGCAGTGTAGCTGTATGTAACTCTTCTGTCTGTCCTATCTACTGTAATTATCTGTCTGTCTGTCTGTAAGTGGAGACACGGCCCACTGTCTCTTATCAATCCTCAGAAATCAAGAGAGAAGGAAATGGAACCAGAAGGTGGAATCGTTTCGTTTTGTTTCTTTACACCTGGTTAGTGAAAAATCCACCTGGTTTATTGTGACGCCTTCAAAACGTTTCTTTTAACGGCTCCACAGATGAAGCAGCACCAGAACTGCTCTCAGTTTCTAATGTTTCATGATTCAAGAAAAGAGCAGAAGAGGAAGATAAATATATAAGACCAATAAGTCCTTATTATCGTTTAAAAAATAAAGTTCTAGTTCTGCTGTCAGATCATTTCACTTATGGGAAAAATGTTTTCAGTGAAGACAGTCTGCCAGTGTTACTAATACTTTATGTTTTAATCAATATTAAGTAGTTATGTATATAATACATGGTTTTAAAGCTTGTAAAGTTTTGCTCCAGTCTGACAGTTTCCACCATGGATCATAATAAACTGCCCAGCCTGTGGGCAGCATGTTAACAAATGGACTCAACTGAAAGGCTAAAAATCAGATGCAAGCTAAAAATACGACTGACTTCTGTTTCTTGCGGAAACTTGCGTCGCTGCAGTCGGGATTTCTGATCCTTCAGCGTTAGCTAATCTAATTGTGAAATAGCCTTAATGTTTGATTCCCAGGAGCCTCATTCATTAAAACATAATTTACCTACTCATAACATAAAGATTACAGATTTTGAGGAACTGTACAGGCTACATCTTCTATTTTTATATCCAAAAACTCTACTTGAATGTCATTTTGATCAACTTGTTTTCAAGGTTTTCATAAATCTCAAGTTTCTTTATAAGCGCAGAATCTGTTATTTTAATGAACGAGGTCTCCTGGGCAGAAACCGGTTCTCTTCTGCTCTTTTATTCTCTTCCATCAAACCTTGTTGGGTTCGATCTTTGATTCATTTCCCACCTGTCTGTCGTTCATACTGAACAGTCTTGCTGAAGTCTGAATGTGTGCGCCGCTGCTCTTTCCCAGGGTCTCCACAGCTCTCAGGTTTTGTTGGTGTGAGGATGTTTGTCCCCTCAGTCTTCCAGGAATGTTCCATAACACAAATTGCTCGTATAACGTTTCTTTTGTTTTTTTACTTAAGTCTTTGTGAAGACCCTCATGGTAACATCATAACTCCTCTGAGTCCCAAACTTCTCCCTGATCACAACCTGAATCTAAATGATGTCAAGTCGCGATAAAACCAACTGCATGGTTTCTTTATAGGACTCACTCGTCTTTGCAGTCCATCCGTATTCTGGTTTATTCCATGGAAACTCGTAAAAAAAGCCATAAAAAGTTGGTGGAATTGTAAAAGTCTACTGTCATTGCACCACAGAAAACATTTATTTATTATTTTAGTTTCTTTTTATTTTGTATTTGGCATCCGTTCTGCTCCAGGTAATGAAGTTCCTGCAGAGAAAGTGACCTGAACATTTAGTAATGCCCCTTCACACCACATCAAAACAGACCTGATGTTTCCTGGAACTCCAAGAAAGTTTAAAATGACCTGCAGCCGTTTATTTTAAAAATTAAGAGCATTGATTTGAAATCTAACATTAGGATTTCTTAATTAAAACCTCCCTGTTACACCTGATAATCTGGTAGGTTCAGTTCAATTTTGCACCAACTTTCCTAAACAAATCCCAACATTTGTTACATTTTCAGCTGCTGCAGTTTTTTCACACTGCACCGTCAAACTAAACTAAACTAATGGAAAAACCTGTTCTCCTCCTCGCCTGTGGGGGCGCTGCACCAAGAACCACTAAAGGAAACATCATAAACACTTCTGAAGAAGACACTTCCTTCTTTATGAAATGTAAACAGAAATGGTGCAGTGTCAGATTTTTGCGGTTGTAGGATTTCTCTTTGAGGTTAATAAAGTATTTTTGAATTTGAATTTGACATTAAAACGACTAGTCATTTTTCCTGTAAGTGCGTTTGTTTTATTTGTATTTACCCAGAATGCACTGAGCTTTAGTCAACTTCCTGTTTTTGGAGCATTCTCTGGTTCACTTCACATATCCATTTGAACCACACTGAGTACAGAAATTACATTTTGAGAGATAGAAGAGTATGTATTGTGTGAGAGAACAGAATTTTGAGAAAAATCTCTTTAGCTTGATAAAATTTTGAATAATCTTGTTCGAAGTTTCAAATGCAAAGCAAAATCTGAGCAATTTTGCAACAGAAACCAATCAGTGAAGAGGATGATGTGAATTTTTAGGCTGATACAGAATTTATTTGCCACAAAATATTTACCCTGTAGTTTGGTAAGCAAATTTTTTCTCCTATCTCAAATGTTTCTTGGATTAATCAACCAATAATGTTGCATTTTGGGTTTTGGAAAATTGGTGGTGCATGTAAAATGTGCCAAATGTTCACCCTCTACATTCTACATTCTAATTTCTGTATAACAGTTAGTAGAATTTGAATTTGACATTAAAACGACTAGTCATTTTTCCTGTATAACAGAAAGTAGAATAGTATTTACACAAAACTCAGAAAATGTTCAAAGTGTAACATCAACATCTGACAAAATATCACTTTGCGTATCCTGATTGACTCGTTCCAAACCAGTAGATAAAACCCCAAATAATTACCATTTTTTGCGACATTTTGAAGGTTTGCTCAAAATTCACGCAATTACTTCAAATTTCGCTTAGCGACATTATTTAGTACTTTTGCAATTAATTCGAACCTTTATGCAAAAGTGTTGCAATAAGTTCTGCATGTTGTACCGACTCCAGCCAGGCGGGGGCGTTATCTCTTAAAATGCTTTTAGGAGTATTTGTGGTTTTCAAGTAGTTTGGTTTGGTTCTGGTGTGAACGGGGCCTAAAGAAGTGGGTCAGTCCTGCAGGTTCAGACTTTCATCATGTGGTTTTGCTTTAGTTTATCAACATAAGGAACAGATTTTTATTTCCTCAAGGTCTCAAATATTCAAATTATTTTTAAATACAAAACAGAAAGCCCAGTTATAAAAATGACTTTAAAACCTTCTTCTTTATTTCTATTTATCCCAGATTGTCTTGAGAAGAATTTTGTCATTTTTGTTTCCATGCATCTGCATCAAGTGTGAATATCAGATCAATGCAAACATTTACATGCATGCCAAACATGACGGCCACAAGTCGGAGGCAAAGGAAGCAAAATTTGGAGAAACTTTGCAGAAGAAAACTGACTGACACCGCAGGTCAAAGTTCACCGATGCCACCATGATCTCACGTGAAACAATCATATTATTTGTAGATCTACTTTTAAACATCACGGCACAGATGTTAGGAATGGGTCTGAAAATGGAACATGGTTTGGATGAGCTCTGCCTGTCTGTGTGTGTCTTTACCGTCCTGTTCACATCGGCCTGTCAGCCCCAGATATAATCACCAATAAAATATCTTTTGGTTACTCATGCACTGCAGTGGAGCTGGTGTTTTCTTCCTTTCACCTGGAATCTGGAAGCAAGAAGACGACTTCAGGTTTAAGATTTTTGACACCAAAATCATAAAATTTAGGTTTTTGAAAAACAAAATGTCAGATTTTTTTTTAGTTTTTTTTTCTCTGGAATTTACTCAAAATATGCACATTTCTTGACAAAAACGAATGCAAGGAAAAGGTAAAACAATATATATAAATTTCTTTACAAAAATTTAAAAAATAAAATTTTTGACGAAAAAGCATGAATAAGGACAAAATAAATTTCTTGATGTAAATGCGTGTATAGGGGAAAGGAAAAACAAAATAGGCACATATTTTGACAAAAATGCATAGAAAGAAAGGAAAATATATTTCCTGACGAAAATGGAAAAAGAAAATGTATAAATTTTTGCTTTAATTTTAAATTTTGTCAGTTTTAGTTCTCATTAGATATTAAAATTAAAATTGCGGAGTTAAATGTATCCGGCAGGTGGCAGTAGTGCGCCCTAATTATACCTTAACATCGACGAAGCGGAAATGTAGTTCGGAGCTGTTTCACTGTTGCACAGGTTATCATTTAGAGAACCGACCGTTGATGTTAGCAAAAAAAACACTGACTGTTTTGTTGTTTAAAGTTCACTCAAAACCGATTTAAAGTTCGTATTTGAGTTACAATATGCGCTTTACTCCAACGAGCCGAGGTTTGAATACGTATATTTAAAAAAAAAACACGAAAAAAATGGAGGCGCGCTTCGGGAGAGAGTTAGCGTCCGCGGTGGAAGTGGCTCTCCGGGCGGCTGTGTCCGTGTTCAGGGACGTGTGGCTCGGAGAGACGCGGAACTCGGACTGGGACGAAGCGAAGCTCGGTGAGATCCAGGAGATCGAGCGGTTTCTGGTCGATCAGATCCAGAAGGTGTTCGCCGAGCTTTGGGAGGAGAACGAGGCTCTGCGGACCAAAGTGGAGCAGCTGGAGGACGTGCTGCAGAGGAAAGCCGGGCGGCTGGAGCAGGAGCTGGAGGCCAGAGTGGGTCAACTGGGCCGAGACATGGAGCTACTGGAACAGGAGCTGAAGACCATGAGCGAGGGCCCCGGGAAGACCCACCAGGACGGGCCAGAACAGCAGCTGGAGGACGGACCAGCAACCGGTGAGACTCTTCTGTAGTCAGTAGGTTCTCGCTTTGGTTTCAACATCATGGAAAGATAATACTTTATTTTCAATTACAAAAAAATGGTGGTTAGAGTAGGACTCATTTAACTTACTTTTACTCAACTAAAAGAATAAAAAACAAACAAAAAAATCCCCCAAGAGTTGCTAAAAAAATCTACTTAAATAGACTTTGGCCAAATACAATTTGGAAAAAAAAGGGAAGGGGAAAAAATGAAGAAAATGTGGAATATCATCTGTGATATTATCGAAGTATTTAAACATATATATTCTGGTATCAGTTTTTGGCAATATCACCTGGTCCAGCAAGATAATAAATGTAGACAGAAGAGACATTTTTCTCAATTTTTTCAACTTAAGCCTTATGAAAACTATGGAAGACCTAAAGAACAAGTGAAAACCTTTTGTTTTTGTTTAGTTTTTTTGAAGACCTATAAGTCTGACCAAATTTTCTTTCTCTTCCTAAAATCTAGATTAAAGTGCTTTTCCTGGAGGGGAGCATTAAAAATATGCCAAAAAAAGTTTTCTAATTGTGTTTTTGCATTAAGCTGTTTTGACTATTTAAAGTCTTTTTCTTTTTTGTCATTACTAGAGCGACCGACCGACCAAACGAGTCAAAAATAAGTTGTTTTTTTTTTAAAGTCCTGAAAGGCAAGAAGTTTTTTATTTAGGCCCATTTTCTAAGTCTGACCAAGTTTTCTTTCTTATTAAATATATTTTTCTTGTAATGATAATACTAATAATACATTTTATTTGGAGGCACTCAAGGACACAGTACAATATACACAAAATCAATTAAAAAGAATAAAATCAAGACATTTTTTCCTGAAGAAGATCATAGAAACATTGATTAAAAAAAGAACTGTTTTTAAGACTTTTTCACTGTTAAAAGTATTTTTCTTTCATTGCTACAACAAATAACCAAGAGTCAAAAATATATTTTTTAAGTGTTGTTTTTTTATTATTTTTCTTTTAAGGGGAAAGAAACATTTCATGAGGAAAAAACCAGCAAAATTTACGTTCAAGTGAAAAGGAAAAAAAAAAAATCTAAATTCTAGGTTACAATATTTTTAAAAAATTAGAAAATTAGTTTTCTCTCACCTTTCAGGATTTCTGTAGAAACCAATCCTTACAATAGGTCATGTATGTTTACTGTTCATTTGCTTCACCTCAACAAATAGAAAATAACATCATAAACAATGAAGCTTTCATACGAACTGGAGCTGAAACCCGAGTTCATGCCGCAGGACGCCGCCAGCCCCGACTCCAGCAGCGCCAGCGGTCTCCACTGCACTCAGGAAAAGGTGAGGAGTTCAGCCGCGTGCCCAAAATGTGGCACAGGGGCCATTTGAGACCCTTGGACTGATTTTGGGCGGCTCTGACTGCAATTCAAGAATGATATACGGGAAGTATGACTAATTCTGTCATAATAAATTTTGCTAGATGATAAATTGTCCCACAAGTTCCTGGGATTATATTGTCGTTTAGAGACAATTTTCAAGTAGTATAATGCAAGAACACATTCTGAAAAAGATGAATAAACTTTAAATTTTAATGAACATTTAACACTGAAACTGGAAGACATTTTAAATATCCAATATAAATAAACAAAACAACAAATAAAATGAATCATAAATTCTCTGTAAACAAAATTGTCATTATAAAAACGGCTAGTTGAGACCCAAACACCAGACTGAAGACTTTTATCATCCAGTTTTTGGTAGAAAAACAATAAATCATACAAATGAAAATTATTGGTTTTGCTTCAATTTATCATGCGATTAAATCATTTATTTCTTATTGCGACACAAAGTATTGATTTTGTTATAACCAGACTTTTCTAAAACGTAGAACCTCGTATATCGGGAGACTTTTACTGAAAAGCCAATTTTGCTTTACCTAAATTTAGTCTAATTTAATGTATTAAGGAATTTTGAAAGAAAATGACCCAAATTCTTGTCTTATAAATTTTATTTGAGCCCAAAATAATTTAAAAACTAAATTGAAGAAAGATTTCAAATGTCATTTAAGGCTCTTCGTTTAACATCCAACATTCAAATCAATATAAAGTTAGGAACAAACAAGTGAACTAAAAGTGAGTGAAACCAGTTTATAATCCAGATTAATCTAGAAAGCAAAAGGCAGCAAGTCGGCACTCAGGCTGTTTTCCATCCGATAGTTGGTGGACTCTGTTGGGTTGTGACCAGAATTACAACATTTGCTACATTTTCAGCTGCTGTGGTTTGCTTTCACACTGCTGTGTTTCCATTGACCATATGACTGGACAATTGGAATTATGAAAATAAATTCACCTAATGGAAACAAAGCAATTTTGAAAGAATTTATTGTTTTTCAGTAAAACGTTTTTGTGCTTGGATGAGGTGATTATTTTTGGCCATATTGGAATTAGTTTGTTTTGCAAAGCTGCAATGGAAACACTTTTCTCATGACATGAGTCATATGATCAACAACTGGATGTTACCACTGGAAGAAACGAAGAAAAAGATGACTTCCTTCTCCATGAAATGTAAACAAAAATGGAGTGGCGTCAGATTTTAGCATTTTGTTGGATTTCTCTTTTGTCTGTGGCCGTTTCTCCCTCTAACGTTAGGAGAATTTGCTTGTTTTGTTTGTACTTACCCAGAATGCCCTGTGCTGTAGTCCACTTCCTGCTTTTGGAGCGGTCTCCAGTCCACTTGGCGTTCACATCTACATTCTATCCGCACCAGAGTTCACTTCACCAAAATCTCCTGTAACACAGAAAAATGTTATTACATTTTTATTTATTTTTTTTAGGTGAAAAGTCGCTTGAAGTCTCAAATATTCACAGATTTTAGATATTTGTAAGCAGCTGTAAGGGTGCACTGATTAGTTTTCTAGCTAGTCACCAACTATTTAAAGACTGACTTTTCAGTTTTGGCTGAAACTTTTTTTTTTTTTTTTTTTGGAAAAGTTGCTAAATTGGATTGCTAACCGCTAACAAAAAGAGACATTGGCTAATTGCATTGCTGGGGAAGATGAAATCAGTTTTTCAAGTAAATATCGGCTGATCACACAAAATTTAGAAAATCTGTGGACCTCTAGCTGGTTTCTGTCTGTGAGGACAACTAAACCAATTTCAAATGTTTTGATTTGGGACCGAAAAGTTTTGAAACTTCAAATCTCTTTCCAGATGCCACAGAATTCTTTAGAGGAGGAACCTGCTGGAGTAACACAGCGCAGGAGGAGGAAGACTGATAAAACTGAAAAAGGTAGGACTTTGTTAGGGGGTTCAGGGTTTGAATAAGGAACATTCACCACTAATTTTTTTCTATTTCACTTTCAGTTTCACCCAACAACTCAACAGAGGAGACACGGGTCGAGCCAGGCGAAGCTCAGGGAAGAAGCCTGAGGAGAACCTCCTCTCAAGCAGGAAAGCGCTTCTTCTGCGAGTATTGTGACACCGGCTTTCACTGGAAAAGTGACCTGAAGAAACACCTGAATGTCCACAAAAAGCCCTTTCCCTGTGAGCAGTGCAGCAAAAGTTTCCCAGACAGGGAAGATCTGGAGAATCACCTTCTGAGCCACGACTCAATGAAGGACCCGCTGCCGTTCCCGTGTTCGCAGTGCAAGAGATCCTACAGGAAGGAGTCGTCACTCCAGAATCATCTCAAGCGCCACCAGACATCCAAACTACCCAAACCGTTCCCCTGCGACCAGTGCGGCAAATCATTCAGGGCGCAACAGTCACTGGAAAACCACCTCCTGCGCCACGAAAAGTGGAAGCTGCAGCTGAAGTGCCAGCACTGCGAGAAAACCTGCAAGACAGCGGTGCAGCTGAGGGCCCACATGGCCGTGCACTCAGAGGAGAGACCGTTCAGCTGCGCCACGTGTGGGAAGGAGTTCAAAAGCAAGGACACCCTGCGCTTCCACCAGATGGTCCACACAAACGCCAAGAAGTACAAATGCAACATGTGTGAAGAGTCCTTCAAGTACGCCCACTCGCTGACGGTGCACAAGAGGAAGCACACCGGCGACAGCCCGTTTGTCTGCGACGAGTGTAACCGCTCCTACAGAACCGGCACTGCTCTGAAAAGACACAAGGTCATCCACACCGGGGAGAAACCCTTCACGTGTCACATTTGTGGAGCGAGGTTCAACCTCAACAACAACTTGAAGAGGCATCTGCGCATCCACACCGGCGAGAAACCATTCGCCTGCAAGGACTGCGGGAAGAGCTTCTCTGACAACAACAAGCTAAAGTCGCACATGCTCGTTCACGGCGCCAGGAAACCCTTCATGTGCGATCTCTGTGGGAAGACGTTCCTCTTCAACTGCAGGCTGCAGATGCATCAGCGATATGTCCACGCCGACAACTCCCATGCGTCAGACGGCGTCCTCCAGAACCGGCGGCCGAAGCCGCTGGTGAAACCATTCAGCTGCAAAACGTGCCTGAAGGGTTTCAGTGCTGCTTCGTCGCTCAAGCTCCATGAGAAGGGCCACAGTGAGCACAAGGAGTTCCACTGTGGCATCTGTGGGAAGGACTTCCACAACAAGTACTCCTTCAGCTACCACCAGCGCAGCCACTCAGGAGACAAGCCCTTTGTGTGCGACATCTGCGGAAAGAGCTTCTTCCATGGCGCCAGCCTGAAGCAGCACGAGCGGATCCACACTGGCGAAAGGCCCTACAAGTGCAACCAGTGCGACAAGGAGTTCAGGACGGATGGAAACTTCTACCGCCACCTGAGGATCCACAGCGGGGTGAAACCTTTCGAATGCAGCTACTGCCAGAAGAAGTTCCACCAATCCAATCAGCTGAAATCCCACCTGCAGGTTCACACAGGCCAGAAGCTGTACTCCTGTCAGCAGTGCGGCCACGGCTTCTCCGATTCACGGCAGCTCAAGAAGCACAGCTGTGACGGCTCAACTCATATGATTAAGCTTGAATGATTTTCTGTCTTTCAATACAAAAAAGCTTTAAATTTGCAGTTTCAGTTTCATAGAGTTAAAGGGATGTTTGTTGATTCTGTTTTGCGTATCTGTTCTTTTCTGTAATGCATTTGTCATGACAGTTCATGTGCAAGGGACTCATCACAAATGGTCAATTATAACAAACCTACAGATGGCGTGGAGTGGCATTTAAAGCTGTTTTATTTGAAGAAACTGTTTATCTGTTTCCTTTAAACTGTAATTTATTTTCCTAATCCGTTGCTAACCAAAATTGTTATTTTTGCAGAAGCAAACTTGAAGATCTACATAATTTGTAATGAATAGTTCTCTTTAACATGACGGTAAATATATTTCTTCCCCCGTGTACAGTGTATTGCGAATAAACAGTTGAAACGGAAAATATGCTTCGAGTTTTATTTTGAAAATCGTCACAGAAGTTAATCCCATTTCCGGAATAACGCTGCTGCCTCGATAGCCATAAAAATGTTTAAAATGGCTGATAGCTCTGTGTTTTATTCCGAAGTGAAATCCATTTTAGAGACGCTCATAATGACAGCGGTCGATGTTCTTGGAGTTTCAGTCAGAGGAACCGATAAAACGAAGCGGACTCTGAGACGCGAGGTGAGTTCACGGTTCTTATGAACCCGGATCAGAGACGGTGTTTTCTGGGGGAGATTATGTCGTCGCGACGAAACCCAGAGCAGTAACGGAACGGCGCCATAACAAAGATGGCGGATTGTGCTCAATAAAAGCACCACAAACCGAGATATTCATTTCTTTATAGCTTTAAAAAGGTGTTAACAGCTGATATCGGAGTTTTCTGAAGTTATTGGGGAAAGTAAAACTGAATTTTAAAGCGCAACTGCGGAAAATAATTTTATCTGCTTACAAAGGTAAGTAAATGTTGAGAATCCTCCAGTTTTTCGGGGGCTTTCCTACCTTTATTGAACAATAATTATGCCACACATTATTTAAAATGACTTTTTTTAAAAACTGTCTTTAATTGAATGTTTTCTGGTGTTTATTGTAGTCTCCTGGCTGATGAAGCATATTCAACTGACTTCAAACCCAAAATGCTTTATTTTATCCCAAAGGAAAATTAAATGCTGTCGTAAGTCTTAATCCTTGTACGTGCGAGGACTGAGGCAAACGATACAAGTTTTACGTGTGTGGGGTCGGTTGGACCCCATTTCTACATACAAGGGTTAATCCAAGTATCTTCAAAGAGTTTTGGGCAGTAAGAATTTGTGGTAGCAGTCAGTCTCACAACTAGTAGAGAGAAGCCTCTGTCTTAAGACGTTGCTGTTGTAAAACCAATACCATGTTTCCATGGTAAGAACTGTCCAAAAGTGAGAGCAGAAATCCTTCCAGATGCACCGCAAAGAAAACCAGAGGAAAAACATGAAAGTCTAGAAAATAATAAATCAGAGGTATTCTTACATGCTGCTACTATAAAAGGTGCAGTTTTTAGAAGATAGTATTTCTGTTTTTTTATTGCTTACAGTTTTAGTATTTATATGCCAAATTTTTCTCCAGAAACATTTTTTTGTTGGTAATTATTTCCACAGACAGAACTGAATTGTCCTAAATACTCTTGTTTCTCTCAGTAAAACAGTATTTCTATTAAATGACATCAACTTCAGATATATTTACTTGACAATACCATTTGAATTTCCTTCATTTTATTCCCTGTAGCCAGATGTTGCTGCCATGTTGATCAGGGAGGCGACCAGGAAGATCAGCAGTGTTTTCTCGCAGCTCTCCTCGTCGCTTCTCATTGAAAACTGCAAACTAAACGTGCAGCTGGAGCAGCTGCAGGCCGAGCTGAAGAGCGCAGCCGAAGGTTTGGAAAAAGCCCGGCTGCAGTGGGAGAATGTGCTGAACGGCGGTCCGGTGCTGCTGGAACAGAGCGGCATGGTGTCCACTATGCCGGACTGGAGACTGAAAAGAAAGATGGACGACGGAAATCCTCCTGCAGCCACTGCAGAGGTGGAAGGTGTGTTTTCATGAAACAGAAAAACTGAACTCTGCATTCTTTCAATCTGAAGCTCTTCTTCTGTTTCTAATGTCTGTTTCAGACACTGGAGAGACAATGCAGATGCCTTCGTCTCCTCCTGCTGGAGAAGGTCAGATTTACCTTTACGGAGTTTAGCACGTTTTCTGAATGAAACTCTGAGTCATGTACATTGTAATATTAGCAGTTAAGATGTTTTTTTTTCTCTGTTTAGACACTGCTGAGGATTTAGCTGCTCCAAAAAGTCCCGAACTGGAAAACTCTGAATCCCAGAAGACGCAGGAAGCAGTGCTGAAGCCTAAAGGAAAGGAGTTTGTGTGTGAGCTCTGCAAGAAGAGTTTTAGCCGTCGGTTTCACCTGGCGAAGCACATGAACACTCACAAGGAGCAGCGGCCGTTCGCCTGTGACCGCTGCCCCAGGACATTCAGGACTGCAGAGACCTTGGAGCAACACCTGTTGCGACACGAAGAGAAGAAACACGCTAGCTTCCAGTGCCAGCGCTGCGAGAAGTCGTTCAAGACAAAGATGAATCTGAAGACACATCAGCTGGTCCACTCAGACCTCCGACCGTTTAGCTGCGGGACCTGTGGGAAGGCCTTCAAAACGAAGCACAACCTGCAGGCGCATCAGGCGGTACACCTGGCAGAGAAACCACACAAGTGTTCAGAGTGTGGGGTGAGTTTCAGATGCGCCGTCAGCCTGCAGTGCCACCGTAGTGTCCACACTGGTGAGCATCCCTTCACCTGCACGACGTGCGGCAAGGCCTTCTCCAGCAGGCGGTCACTCCGGACGCATCAGGCAGTCCACAGGGGGAAGGTGTTCACTTGCGAGACATGTGGGGCGGGATTCACGCTCCAACAGAACCTCCGGAGGCACATCCGCATTCACACAGGTGAGAAGCCATTCGCCTGCAAGGTATGCGGGAGGCCCTTCATGCAGGACAACAAGCTGAAGGTGCACATGCTGCTCCACGGCGCTGCCAAGGCGTTCATGTGCGACCTCTGCGGGAAGACCTTCCTGTACAACTGCCAGCTGAAGAAGCATCAGAAAGCCGCACACGAGGAGAAGCAGGCGTCCAAGAGGCGAGGTTGGGAGCGAGGCGAGCGCAGGGTGATCTACCGGCGGGACAAAACCATGCTGGACGTGACGCCGTTCAGCTGTGGCACCTGCCGCAAAGGCTTCGACTCAGCTGCTTCGCTGCAGAGGCACGAGCTGATCCATGCCAGCGGCGCTGCGCAGTATGCCTGCGACCAATGCGACAAGTCGTTTTTCTACAAAGCCACCTACAAGTACCACCAGAGGATCCACTCCGGGGAGCGGCCGTTTGCGTGCGACGTCTGTGGGAAGCGGTTTGTCATCCGCCAAGCGCTCAAGTCCCACAGGCTGCAGCATTCTGGAGAGAGACCGTACAAGTGTGAGCAGTGTGGCAAGGACTTCTGTATCTACACCAACTACCTGCGACACCTCCGTGTCCACACGGGCGAGAAACCCTATGAGTGCGAGGTGTGTGGGACGCGCTTCCGGCAGCTTGGACATGTCAAGTTCCACATGCAGGTCCACACAGGAGAGAGGCCGTACTCCTGCAGCAGCTGTGGGCTCGGCTTTTCAGACTCCAGGTTACTCAGGAAACATAACTGCAGTGAGAAATAGGATGGAAGGATGGATGATTGGATGTGTGAAATAAAGTCTTCTTGACAAACATTTGTCACTTAAACTTTCAAGAGCTCCAAATGTTGCTTTATGGTGGATTTCAGTTTCTTTAAAGGGACAGTATTATGTAAAATTAGCTTTTCTGAGCTATATCATGCTATATAATGTTATTCCCTCATCAAAAACACACCTGTAGTGTTGCCTTGATTCTTTCATGCTTGTTTGAAAAATTCCTTTAATCTCCATGGCAACCAGTCAGCTATGCAAAACGTCTGGGTGGACGTAGCTCCGCCTTTGAGGTGGAGCTCATCCTCTGAGCTGCAGTTTCCAAGATTCAGAGCTTCTGCCTCACAGAGCACCACTCCCCCACTCAGCTCCTTCAGACTAGTCAGAATCAATTAGCAAACACATGGTGGAACATCAGCTGAGCTCATTATAGGAGCTACTTCTCAGAGCTATGCTGGTAAACGTTAAAGTTTTGATAGTTGTGACAACTTTCTGAAGGCAGTTTCAGAAACAGGAGTTTCTTAAAGAGACAGAGGCCCAATTTCAAGGCGTTAAATTCCAAAGTAAATTTTTTTCTGTCATGTTAGATATATGTAGCATTTTACAACAACTGAAGGTAGCATAGCTACTTGGTGCCATTTTACAGCACAATGTGCCTCGAAAACATGAAATACTGTCACTTTAAACAAGTTGAAATGTGTGGTAATCTCAAATGAAGAGTAAAAAACTATACATTGTTTGATGGTAAGAGAATAATTTGATTTCAGACTTACATACTTGTATATGGATTGGGTTTGTTTGTTTTTAGTATCCCTTCAGATACATTTTGTAATTCTGCGCTGTACACAGAAAAACTAAATTGAACTCCCTGTAGTTACTGCCTTTGACCATTGGATGGCAGCAAAAACTCAGTTTAGTAATGTAATGCTGTTTTTTCCCTCAGTGAATCAAGGAAACAAAATCTGCTAAAAAAATGAGACAAAAAATGTGTCAGTCTTACATAGTAGATCTAATTTACATCTATAGTTTATCTAAGTTTGAGTCATTCCAGTTTTTTATGCAGTCCAATTTAATACAGGTAAAAACAATTTCACATTTGTAAAGACAAATTGTGCTACTTTCTTTTCTGATACAGTAGGATAAATAACAAATGCAGATGACAACACCTGCTCTGCAAACTATGAAATAGTCTGAGATTCAAACAAGAGTGGCAAAAGCAAAGGAGGTGGATTAGTAGAGAACAGTTGATGTCATCCAGGACATGATGCTGTGAAATTTCATCTCTGCTCCCTGAGTATTGAACTGCTAGCATCTCGTGACATTCAAGAAAGATCATCAATGTTCAGTCAGAGGCCTCTTCAGATTCAGTGCGAGTCAGACTGCTATAGGATCCTGCCCAACAGTCGCATATGCTTGGATGATAGGGCAATATTTCATTTATCTGTGGGATTAAAAAATATTTTTGAACTGAATTAATATTAAACATAACCTGAATTAATATGCAAAGCAATTTCTGAGTAAAAATTTTATTAAGTTATTTCAAAGTTAACCAAACCAGTCTAGTCCTACGACCATGAGGTAGGCTAAAATATGTAAAATAAAATAAGAAGCAACACAACATTTACTGATCTAAATAAAGAAAGAAAAAACAGATGAGAAACAGCTATACACATCTATTTAACAAAATAGATGTTTTAAAATTTCGGTCTTGCAGTTTTTGATTTGTCCTCTAGAGAGCGTTGACGATTCGTGTAGTGACGTAGCCGTGCTTCCGCTTTAAACATTCCTAATAAAACTAAATCACGAATCAAATTTCATAACATGCTCTCTAATTTCTCTTTTTTGTATAGTATAAATCATAACCTGAATTTGTAGCATAAAAATCTAGTTTTAATCCCATTCCTTGCTTCTATTAAAAAAAACAACAACATTAAATGTTACGTTGTGGCGACCCGTGTTTTATTTTGAAGGGCGTGAACCAGGAAGAAGAAAAGGAAGCTGTTGGGGTGTCACGCGTGGTTTCCACACTAACAACAACATTTCAGGACTGTTGTTGGATAAAAGTTGATCAAAACGGACAGAAACTTGTTGGACCGACCGAGATCAACGTAAATTTCCGCAACATGTCCGATTTGGAGGCGCGAGTCTGCGCCATTTTGGACGTCATGGTAACGGCCACCATGTCAGAAATGGACAAAGTTATCGGCAGCTCGGATCCCAACGAGGCTCCGGCTGGGATAGAAAATAAACAGACGTCCTGTTTGGAGCAGAAGGTACCTGAGAGTCCGCTGGTTCCGGTTCTGGTTCTGGTTCTGGTCGCTTCCCCGTTTCCAGGGATCCAGCTGATCATAGAAGTACAGCAGCTAGCTGTTTGTTTCAGAGTTTAATGCGGCCGTTTATCTACATTGAGATTTATTTTTGCGCCAAAATGACCTGAAAACACGAAGTTGTAATTCACTTAAATTTAATTATAATCCAGAATATTCCAGATTTGGATATACACGCCGAGGCCTGTCTACCTTTTTTTTAAATATCTGTTAGCATCGGAACCAGAACTAATGTTGAATTTTTCACAAATATTCTTCTTGTGACACTTATATGGCTTCTGCCTGTAGTATGTAGTCAAATTACAGTGCATTACATCATTCTACTCTTGTAAAGCTATTGGTGTATTACAGTGTGCTGTACTGGTGCAGTTAGGCCAAGTAGAGTTGGGCCAAAATATCGATAATATTGATATGGGATATTGATAAGATATACAATATTGATAAGAAAATCCATACTTTAGTTTTACTTTCCCTCTCGAAATATTTTGTTTTTATATTGCAGTTTCTCAAATCTGCCTCCAATAGATTTTTTCATTTGCTCCCAAATTACAATTATTAGAAGTTTTTATTGTTTAGGAGAACCTGCACATAAATCATATTAATATGGCATTAGGGTATTTTGTAAATACCTATGTACTTTGTCTAAATTCAAAGGAAAAACTCCTAGAAACACATAAAAGTCAGACATTTGGTATAAAAAGTATCTGCATTATTGACCCTGTATTTATTTTTTTCCGAATTGATACGTAAAAAACCTTTATTGCACGTGTTTCATGACCAATAATTATACTTTTTTGTTTTTTGCGACATCATGTTTTACCATTTATTTTACATGGTATTTTGAGATCCTAATTGCCCTTTCTGAACCATTTGACAGAAGGTTTGTTGCTGTGGTCAACCTATTGCTTTAGCTGCTTTATTGTTTATTTGACATTAATAATATTCCTTATTGAACAAATTAAAGTTATGTGTACATGTTTGACCTCGATTGTGAAGCTGTTGGTGTATTAATGTGAGCTGGTTAGCAAAAAAGTGTAACTCAGTACAAATAAACACTTTCTGTTAATTCAGCTGTTTTTTGATATACTAAACCTCAGATGTTATGGGAAGTAAAAAAAAAACTGGATCAGTGCGTCCCTGTAAATCATTCTGTTATTGTGTTTTTGAATCTACTCACTTCAGTTGTGATGTTTCGTTATTTGACAGAATTGAGTGTTTTGTTTTTTCTCCTGAAGGTGATGCACTTCAACATCCTCCTGGCGTCTCTGGCTCAGGAAGCCGTGGAGAAGATCTGCCAGCTGTTTGAGGAGAGTTCGTCCGTGCTGCGGATTGAAGTAGGCCACTGGCTTTTCCCCTCCATTTTCATCCTGAATCTAAGAGGCTTTGATTTTAAGGCGCTCTGCTGGTGCTGCAGGTGTCGCAGGGCGCGGCGGAGATCGAAGACCTGAGGATGAGGCTGAGGGAGGTGGAGATGGACCTGAAGCTGGTGATGGAGGGAAGCGCAGAGCTGGGAGGCCAGGAGGAAGTGATGGAGGAGCAGATGGAGGAGAGGAGAGGAGAAGAAGAAGAATCCCCGGGGAGTTTGTGCAGAGGTGAGTTCGTCTTCACTCTGCCCAATTTCACTTCCAGCTATAAGTTAATGTTTATTGGTGTCTGAAAACTGAGTCGTTTCAAAAACCTTCAGAATGTAACATCATGAATCAGCAGGAATTGACTGTTACCTAGCAACCCCAGCAGAATTCTGCCCGTTACCTAGCAACCAAAGCGGAGTTCCAGCACATTTGGTCAGCTGGTTTTACTGCCATATGCGCTGCGCAATGGCTGTTGGAAGAGACAAGTATTTTATTGTTGACTTACCATCCAGAAGACACGGGCTGCAGTCTTGTTGGTTGTGCAGGAGGCTCCATTCTGCTTTTTAAAGATGTACAGTTGCATAATTGCGCATCTGTTTGCAGCCATTTTCACATGTGAGAGTAAACCTTGAGTTGGGGGTTTGTGGCCAGCAGCAACTCATTTGGATTTAGAGTGACAAGACGCCATAAGACAGCTCCAAATAGGCAGAAGTCTCATTATCTGAGAATGATTTTCTTCAAAAAAAAAAGTAACAAACATGTTTGTTAGACCCATAGATCTATGCTAAGCTGTTTGAGAAAGAATAACAGACGACCTTTAACCCTTTGTTTGAAATTCTTTGTCACAAAATGACGACTAAATGCATGGCGTCATTTTGTGTTGGTTTAAAGTGCCAACAACAAATCATTAAATAGTCAAATATGTAATTCATTATGTCAGAAAGATATTTAAAATAATAAAAATCTACATTGTCTCTTAATCAAGCATGTTGAAAGACGAATGGAAAAATGTCCGTCTGTTTAGGAAGGGTGAAATCACTGACATCAAGCAGAGAAAACATTAAATTATTGGTGATTATTTAGAGGTTTGATTTCATCAAACCAAAGATAAACAGCAGCTGAACTCAGGGCTGTTTAACAGTGAAAGTAGTGTGTAGCATGTTCTTCTATTGCTTTAATTATTAAACATGGAGTCGATTTACTTACTGAATTATGTATCTATGACACTGTGACTCAGGCTGCTCTGTTTTTCTTTGTTTTAGTTTTGGTTGGTGGTGAAACCGGAGTGAGGAGGTCGCCTATAATCCACCTGTGGAAGAACAGAAATTGTGAGGTAAAACTGGCTCATAGTGAGTTTTGTTGATCAATTTATGCCTTATTTAAACGACAGCGCTGTCTGAAAACTCCCGGTATTCCCAGATGTCGATTGGGGAGGAAGTCCATGTTTAGATGCCTTAAATCCAATATTTAAATCTCTTCATGGTTAGAAATCCAAGCAGAGGGACGTTGGAGTTGGGGACACAATCCTTTTTCACTATAATGAACAAAATAAATGGTTTGAACTTCCTTCTTCTCTCTCTGAATCCATGAAGCCTCTTTTTCAATTCCTCTGAGATTTGGGGTCATAGTTCACTCTGCAAAACCATAAAATGTGTTTTTGGTCTAGTTTCTACCTGAGGTCACTTCAAATATGTGAAAACTAACTTACAAGTAACTTTTCAGCAAGATAAAGGAGCTTGATTTAAGTTCTAGTTCCCCTGGTAGATTATTTCTTTTATGCCAAGACATTTTTCCCATGTTAGTGAAATAATCTACCAATGGAACTAAAGCTTTTTCATCAACATTAAGGAATTATTGACTTAAAATAATCTCACACTTCTTGCTGAAAAGTTACTTGTAAATTAGTTTTATCATATTTCATGTGTACTCAGATATTTCCACAAGAAACTAAACCAGAAATACTTAAGATTTAGTTTTTTCAGTGCAGGTATTTGAGCTGATTAGAAACAATCCCTTAATGCCAAGATTACTCACCAAAACAACGTTGAAAGTGAAACCAAATCTCCTTCCAGCTGCTCAGCATCCAGAGCCAGACTGAAAGTGACGCGTCAGGTTTATGTGTGGATGATTCCCCCTGCTCACCTGCAGTCTGTCTCCGTTCAGGACGGCATCCAGTCGGTTTTACTGAAGCAGGAGATCCTGGAGGCCTCGGTCATTTCCGACCCGAACCGAAACGACCCCGCCCAGGACGACGACCCAGACTACACGGTCAGCTGCTTCACAAACCTGTTTGTCTGGAAGCTGTGGGTTTTAACTAGGACTGTTAATGTGATTAATATGAAAGGTTTACATTAAAAAGATTCGGGTCATTTTCTTTCTAATCGCCTTAATAAATTAAATAAAAGTAAACTTGGGTAAAGCAAAATTGGCTTTTTAATAAAAGTCTCCGGATAGATGGGGGTCTACTTTTTATAAAAGCTTGATTATAACAAAACAAATACTTTGTGTCACAATAAGCAATGCATCAAATAATCACATGATAATTTGAATTATAGAATAATTTCCATTGTTTTTCTCTTTCCACCAAAAACTGGATGATAAAGTCTTCAGTCTGGTGTTTTGGTCTCAACTAAAACTTTTTTGAAGAATAATTTTGTTTACAGAGACTCTTAATCCTTTTTATTTGTTGTTTCTGTTGTTTAGTTTGGATATTTAAAATGTTTTCCAGTTCCAGTGTGAAACGTTGATCAGAATTTAAAGTTTATGGATTTTTGAGAACGTGTTCTTGCATTCTGATGCCTTTATTACCGTCACATCAGTTGAAAATGGGTTCAAAACCACAAAATTATCGTTTATCGCAATAAATTCTTGGACAATTTATCACCTAGCAAAATTTGTTTTTGTGACGGATAATTTCTCTGCATTTATAATTTAAATATAGATTAAAACCTTGATTTTGACATGAAACATAATCAGAAAAAGAGATTTTACGCTGTTGTATGAATGTCAAACGATTTTGGCTACAAACCACAACGTTCCATCATGTTTCAGGTGGAGCTGGACGACTCGGTTTACACCATCAGTGCTAAAGGCCTGGTGAAGCCCAGGTCGCGGGTGCGAGGGCCGAAGAGGAGCCGGGGTCAGAGGGAGTCGCCCCTGACCTGCAGGATCTGCAAGAAAACCTTCAGCAACCTGCTGCAGCTCAAAGCGCACCAGTCCGTCCACGGAGCCAGCAGCGACAGGCCCTTCATCTGCTCCCAGTGTGGGCGGGGCTTCTCCTTCCAGCGCAGCCTCAGCGCTCACATGCTGATTCACAAGGGCAAGTTTCCCCTTAGTTCAGTTTGTATGCAGTGAGTGACGCAAGCAGATTCCAAGTCAAGAACATCCATTCCAACTGGACCGAGTCATCAAACAAGTTCAGTTAATTATCTAAATCGGTTTAAAGGTTTGAGACGACAGAGCAGATGCACCAACACAAACAAAACAACAGGATGGATGTTGTTTCTATGAAGTGAAAAAGTTGAAGTAATGCAAAAATGGAGAGTAGTAGGAGAAGTAGCAGAGTGAACAGTGGTCAGTTTGTCCTCTGGTTACCTAAGCCTGTAGCAGAACAACTGCAGAGTTACATCAGGATAACCTAAGCCAGTCTGACTATGAACACAACAAACAAAGACAAATGTTTCAAAACTGAAAAATTTTCTTGCATTTAAAATATTTTTCTACTTGTTTGATGGAATGCAGAGAAACGGATGGAAACCTGTACGTCTTTCTCTGTCATGTTTAATGTTCTGTGTATTAAAATATGGCACCAAAAAACATTTCCTGGGCTCAATAAAGGACAAAATCTTTATAAAAAAAATAGTGGAGGCAATACATATTTAAAAGGTCCGAATTAAGACAAAAGATATAAAACCAGTTGTTATAATGCATGCTATTCGTTTTGTAAAACGTCTTTCAGAACAACAATAAACTCAGGGTTTGTATTGTCTTCTTACATTTTCCGGTTTTCTTCCTGTTTGCAGATGAGAGACCTCACACTTGTGACGTTTGTGGGAAGGGTTTCACCTTGAAGCAGCTCTTGAGGAACCACCAGCGTCTCCACGGCGACGTTCGTCCGTTCTGCTGCGACCAATGCGGCAAAAGTTTTTACAGAGCTCACGGCCTGAAGCTGCACCGGAGGGTCCACACCGGCGAGCGACTGTACAACTGCCACTACTGCGACAAAAGCTTCACCATACCAGGTAACCTGCAGCGCCACCTACGCATACACACCGGCGAAAAGCCGTACAAATGCGACACCTGCGGCAAAAGCTTCAACCAGGCCGACACGCTGAAGGGCCACCAGCGACTGCACACCGGGGAGCGTCCCTTCAGCTGCGAGACCTGCGGGAAATCTTTCATCCAGAAGAACGCCTTGAAGATGCACCAGCGGACATTTCACCTGGACGAGAGGAAACTCACCTGCGTCGCATGCGGCACCGTGGTGCCTTGCATGGAGTCCCTACGCAAGCACACCCAGACGCACGCCATGACCATGCCATGCAGCTGTGTGCACTGTGACCAGCGCCTGTGCACCATCACGGAGCTGCGGGAACACCAGCAGCAGCATACGCTGGAGAGACCTCACTGCTGCGGCATCTGCGGGAAGAGCTTCAAGTCG
Source organism: Poecilia latipinna (assembly GCF_001443285.1). NCBI lineage: Eukaryota > Metazoa > Chordata > Actinopteri > Cyprinodontiformes > Poeciliidae > Poecilia > Poecilia latipinna. The sequence goes on from NW_015112631.1 coordinate 1,180,069, forward strand.
TCCAGCTACCTGAAGATCCACCTGAAGGCGCACAGCGGCGAGCGGCCGTTCGCCTGCGAGATCTGCGGACGTCTGTTCACACAGCAAAGCAGCCTGAAATCACATCAGGTGGGTTTCTCTGCAGGATGGAAAGTTTTCCTATTAAATAAACAACATTTTACTCTCTGCTGAACTAATTTCTGATCCTAAAAAGGTACAAAAAGCAGTAAAATGTCCAGTGTTTAATAGAGTTAATATAAATCTATGTTTATAATGATTGGCTTTGCTAAAAGTGTCTAGGAATTATTAACTTACGATTTCCTTATTTCTTGATTTTAGGGGTTTAAATACAATGCTGCTCAGAGGCATCACAGCTGTAAGGATGCAATGGATCACTGGGTCGTTTTAGCACGATACTGATTACTGATGATCTATTTAATACAAAAGCAGCTTTTTTTCCTTAAATTGTGGGTTTCTTATGAATAAACTGAGTACTGAGGTGAACACAGCACTGGCAGCTTCTGCAGAAATTAAATGTACTAAGCATTGAACATTTTATAAAGTTTTATTTAAAATGAATGTATAAATGTTTGCACAGTTGAATCCCTCCTGTTCTCAGTGAACTCATGATATTAATAGTATCTGGATTTCCATTACAAATTTGTGCAAAACTTTGTTGATTTTTAACTAATGCAAAAAAATGCAATTTCACAACTGTGGTGTTTTCCATGAAATAACAAATGCAGTTTGTTTTCGCGATTCCATTAAGTGAATTTATTTTCGTAATTTCAATTCATCCAATTTTAAGGTCAATGGAAACTCAGCTAATGATAGCTTATTAAAATTAGCACAAGCTCTAAACAAAAAATAGCTTCACTATTAGAAGATTAGCAGAAGTTAAATTAGCTGTTAAGCTAACATTAGCATTTTAGCTAAAGTTAAAGTTAGCTATCATACTTGTGTAAGCCAACATGATGATGATAGCATGTAAACTATAATTATATCATTTGATTTTGTTTATGTAAAAGCTGTTTTAGGGATGAACATTGTAAATTAGCCATAGCTATACATGCTATGTTAAAGTGTATCCTGTTCCCATCAAATAAATAAGAACAAAAGGATTACATATTTGTTCATTTCCACCCATTAGCAGGACTTGATGACTGATTTTCTGTCATAACTTTGAATTTACCCGCCTTTCCCTTCCCTCCCCCTCTTAAGGTGGTCCACACCGGCGAGAAACCGTTCAGCTGTGACACGTGCGGGAAATCTTTTGGCAACACAGGCAACCTGAAGAGGCATCAGCGCATCCACACGGGCGAAAAGCCGTTCAGCTGCGACATCTGCGGCCGCTGCTTCAACCAGGGCAACAGCCTGAAGGCTCACCAGCAGATCCACACCGGGGAGAAACCGTTCATGTGCGACAGGTGTGGGAAGAGCTTTTCCTATCTGAGGAACCTCAAGGACCACAAGTGTTTCTATGTTTGAAACAACAGATGATCTGGTTCGGTTTGTGGATCTGGATTGACTCAATTGCTGTTCAAATGGATTCATGTCTGAACTTTTCTCCAGAATTCAGGACCGCAGGTTGGATGTCCATTTGGCTTATTTCTGAGTATGTTGGGTCTCGAAAGAGCTGTAGAAATATTTTTTTTGTCTTAAACAATAAAGAATGTGACAACATTTTGTCCAGTGTTGACCCATCAAAATGCAGATTTACAGAAAAAATCAATTTCTAAATACATGTACACGCTGATCACACCATTGCTCTTGCTATGTGCTAAGCTACAGCTCTTTCTTCACAACAGAGGCCGTCGTGAATGCTAAGGCTAGTTAGCATAGCCACAGATGACGGCAGATTAACAGTTTTCCTGGAATGGTAAGTTGTTTCTGACATTTACAGCTTTGCACAATAATAATTTTACGAGTTTTGGTATCTTTTTCCTTCTGCAGCTGCTTGTAGAGGAAACTGTGTTAATCTGAGCTCAGCACCTTCAACAAACATTTAATGGCTTTTCTGATGAAAAGAGCATAACATTTTTCTCAAATTTTAATGTCTGTTATTGTGATTTTAATCAGCAGATACAAAATGGCTCCTGATTGGAGTAAAAAGATAAGTTTCATTTATTCAAGTTTATTTGGTACAGAAATGATTAGTTACAAACGAATCTTTTTATGTTACTAATAAGTCATTACAATCAAAACAAACTGATAAGATTGAAGAAAAACAAATATTTTAAAGAAACAACAAATGGAGGAACATTTGAGTTTTAGTTGGATTTGCTAAAGCAATTTCCCTTGAATTTTCTAGAAAATTTCTGTTGTTTTTATTTTCTTTTTCTTTTTTTTTTAGCAAACGTGCAGAAAGATTAAACTTCTCAAGTTCAATCTAAAAATTTCCTAATTTTATCTGGCAAATTTGCAACTTTTCAAACAGAAGTTTTATGTCTAGAAAATTTCTGAGATTTCCTCCTCCTTTGTTTCTGCCTACAGAAGCTCGTACTGAGCGCCTCTTTGAGTTGGTCCGTCATATAAAACCCTCTGAATGTGACGAACTGTGAGCACCGTGAGGCTTTAGTTGGATTTGCTCAGATCTTCTTGCCTGCGCCGTTTGATCTTGGAGTGCAGACGAATAAAGGAAGCGGACGTACAGGAAGCGTGAACCACTTCAGAGGAAGCTGTGGGCTACAGCGATGAGAGAAGGCGTCAGCACACTCAGCAGTTGTAGAGGAAGCGAAGGCGGGCAGCGCGCAGCAGCAGCGCAGTGATCCAGTAAGAAGAGGGCCGACTTTGATTCGGATGGGAAGTAGCAGACCGGCTTATCGTTCAGTTTTTCTCTATTTACTTTAAGCCAGTTGCACAAGTAGAAAATATCAACACTTGTACAGTTCCACATATTGTCAGAGAGGTAGATGAGTGTAAGCTTCTTTAGAGGCTTCAGAGTCTTCGTCTCTAAAGACCGGAGCCGGTTGGACTTCAGGCTCAGCTGCTGGAGGTCTTTAAGCTTCTGAAACAGGCGAGGATTGAGACGACCCAGCTTGTTTCCGTCCAGGTTCAGCTCCCTGAGCTTCGGCAGCGGGTGGAAGAGCTCGGGCGGTAAACTCTCCAGGCTGTTGTTCTGCAGCAGCAGCGTGTGGAGGCTGCCCAGATCCTGGAAGGCGTTGTAGTGCACGCTATGGAGCGGGTTGAAGCTCAGAATCAGGTTCTTCAGGTGGATCAACCCTTTGAAAGTGTCTGAGGACAACTCCGAGAGGTTATTGTGGCCCAGATCCAGCGTCACAAGTTTCCCAAGAGCAGTGAAAAGATTTGAGGGAAGCTTAGCCAACTGGTTTCTGTCCAGTTTCAAGTGTTTTAACTTGGAAAGATCCCTGAACTGGTCTGGATGTAGAGACGAAATACGGTTGTTGGAGAGATCCACTCTGGTTACATTTGGTAAACCGTCAAACACTGACTGGTGGAGGACAGTGATGTGGTTGTACTGCAGGTGAAGCTCTTTGAGCGCCTGCAGCTTGTGGAAAAGGTCCTCTGGAAGCAGCGTCAGGGCGTTGTGGGCCAGCTGAAGGTTCTGCAGAGACGACATGTTGGCGAACAGAGCTGGGTGGAGCTCCAGGATGTGGTTGTGAGACAGTTGCAGGTCTTGAAGTTTGTGCGACGCAGCGAAAACCTCCGGCGGCAGCATTGAGATCTGGTTTCCATCCAGCTGCAGAGCCGACAGATTGATCAAACTCCTGAAAACTTCCGGCGGGAGTTCTGTCAGTCGGTTCCTGTAGAGGTCCAGAAACTTGAGCTTGGCCAGGTCTTTGAAGACTTTGCTTGGGAGAGAGGAGAGCCGGTTGCAACTCAGGTCCAGTTCAGTCAGGTTGGTCAGGCCTGATAGCGATCTGTCCGACAGATCCGTCAGGTTGTTGCTCATCAAATTGAGGTGATGCAGTTCAGTCAGGGAGGAGAAGGAATCGGCTGGAATGGTGACCAGCTGGTTTCCACTCAGATCCAGATGTTTCAAACCAGCTGCTCCTCTGAAACTCCCATCCTCCACTTTTACTATCCGGTTGTTGGACAAATCCAACTTTCTCAACATGGCGGATCTCCTGAAGACGCCGCTCTCTATTTCCCTCAACCTGTTGAAGTTCAGGTGGAGCTCTGTGAGGCCGACGACGTCTTCCAGAACCTCCGCCTGCAGCGTCTCGATCCGGTTGTGGCTCAGGATCAGCGTCTTCAGATTGGCCAACCCGTTAAGGAACCTCGGCGTCAGATGATGGATGTGGTTCTTACTCAGGTCCAAGAAGACGAGGGCGGGGCAGTTCAGGAACTGGCCCGGAAGCAGAGACGCCAGGTGGTTGTCGCGCAGCAGCAGCTTGGTCAGGTTGGTCATACTGGGCCAAACCGGGTTCAGGGAGGCATTTAGCTGGTTATGGGTCAGGTCCAGGACCTGGAGGTCACACAGAGGAGGTTAGACATGCATTCAGCAATAAAAGACTAAGTTCTACATGTGTCACTTGGGATATTGGAAGTAGTAAAGTCATAACAGGAGAATAAAGTTGCAAAGTTACAAATATAAAGTCAAAATATTATGAGAATAAAGTTGTATTACTCAAATAATCATAATTATGTGAGTAAAGTCATTACTTTACCAGAGGAGCCATAGTAAGACAAGAATAAAGATGCAATATTACAACAAAAAGTAATAATACAAGAGTAAAATTGTTATGCGACAATATAGTAATACGAGAGTAAATCTGTAATAATACAAGAACAGTCATAATTAAAAGGATAATGCTGTATTATGGGAATAGTTAAAGTACGCAAATAAAGTCGTAATAATATGATTGAAGTAGTAATATTACTAGAATAGTCATGAAAATACAAAGAGTAAAGTCGTAATACTACAAGAACGTCTTAATAATATGGGAAAAGTTGTAATAATGCTAGAATAAATTTGTAATAACAGGAGAATAAGGTTATGATAACATGGTAATATGGTAATAATACAATAGTTGTAACAACACAATCATAAAGTTATATCACAACAATATGGTAATAACACAATAATAAATCGACAAATACAAGAATGGTATAACTGTCAAATAATACAAGATTAGTCATAATTGTACGATTATAAAATCGTCATAATTTGAAAATAAAACTAACTATGGGAACTACTACAAAAAATAAAGAGGAATGTTGAGCATCTTGTGAAGATAAACTTTTAACACGAGCATCAAATTATTATCAGTAACAGAAACAAATAATCAAAACTGAGTTTATGTGAAATAAAACCACTCAGGCTGATCCGGTCACATCAAAACCATCAAAGAGTTTTTATCTTTAAAATGACTGTGTCTTAATCATCAAACTATGACTTTATTCTTGTAATTAAAGAAAAATATAACAAAACACAGGATTGATTTTAACAGCCACTGAAAAAGCATAACTTTCTTTAAAAGTCTATTTTTAACCAAAAAAACACATTTGCTCTACATTTTCACAAGCGACAATCAGCTAATCCTGATTTCAGTAGATTTTATCATCAGAAAGAAATAAGGTGATAAAAATCTGAAAAGTGTGGTGTGCTTTTTTTGTAAATCACCCTCCTGCAGGCAGTGGTGTCCAAACCTTTTAAAAATGCTACATAATTTTACCAGATCAGCAACAAATTCATAAGCATTTTTAATTAAAATGCCAGAAAAATAATTTTAACGCTAAACAATTTCCTAATTTGTTGGTACAAATAAAATTTTTAGTTTATTACCTGCAACAAAAATGAAACTCTCTTTGAAAACCATTTAACTTTAATTAGACCATTTGTGACTTAAGTCTGTTTTTGAGCAGATTTGTGGCTCTGCTTACTAAAAAAAACTGGGCTGATAAAATAAAAACAGCTAAAAATGATCTGTAAAAGATTGAAAGTCTCATTCATCCAGTCCTAAATTGTGTCTAGGGGCCACACAGAACCACTCCACGGGCCACAAATGGCCCCTGGCCTCACTTTGGACACCCCTGTCCAAGAAAATGTATCTTTAATTGAATTGAAATTATTATTTTTTTGTTAATTACCTCGATATGACATTTGTTTAGAGTTGTTGGTGTGTAAATAAACTGAATTGAACACATTGAGAAAACACCTGTGAACTTCCCACAACCAAGACTTTATGTGTGTCAGCTGGTTTCACAAGCTTATGCTTTCTATGCCTGTTCAGAGGCAGCAGCAGCGTTTAACCAACAGCCTACAGCGCGTTGCATGTGTCGGCATCCTGCAGCATGCGGCTGCGTACCTGCAGCTCATTCAGCCCGTTCTCGGGTATTTCCTTGATCTTGTTGTTCAAGATGAAGAGCTTCAGCGTTCCGGCTGGCAGCAGCGGTATCTGGGCCAGGCCTTTGTCCCGGCAGTCAACCGTGGTGAGGTTGTCAAAGCAGCGGCAGGCGGGCGGGCAGAGGTCCGACGCCCACACCAAGAGGCCCAGAGAGGCCAGCGTTAGCGCTGCTAGCATCATCAGCTGCAGCAAAACACAGAAAAACATTTAAATTATAACATGGTCCTTTTTTTATAACCTCTTACGTTAACAGACTATTTGTGACTCATGTTGGACATAAAGTAGCAAACAGGTTTCAATGTTTATGATTTTACTGTTTTATATTTTAGATATTAATGCACTTAAATGTAAATTTAGGTTTAAATCAAATCTTACCTCATTAGAAAGCAGCGTTTCCGTGAAGTGTGTGATCTTCAGACGTGACAGGAGGGTTGATCGATCTAACGGCTCAAAAACAACTGAGGGGCTTTTCTCTCTCTCTCTCTTTCTCTTTCTCTCTCTCTCTCTCTCCCTTTCTTTTTTTTTTTTTTTTAGGTTTGAGTGTCTTTAAGATGCATCTGGTGAAACACCAGAGAAAACTTAGAAAGTTTTTACTGAAGAGAGAAAAAGGGACGCCTAGTGGTCACTGCCTGAGTTGTTTTCAAAAGATTTGAGGACTTTTCTTTCAATTTTTCCACTTTTAAATGTATATTGTTGTATGACTCAATTAAAAAAGAACAAAAAAATTAGTTTGAGCCTTTTTTAATATGATGATGTGGGCAGAGTACCCAGGAACTGCACTCAAGTAAGAGCAGCTCTACTTCAACATATTTTTAATCAATCAAAAGTAAAAAGAAATCACTCAAGTAAGAGTAAAAAACTATATAAAATAATTACTGACGTACAAAGTAACTGATCAAAAATCATTTAAGATTTTAAAAGTACACCACCAGACGGACCAAAATATAGTTATGTTGGTATTTTAGAGACTGATATTAAAATAATTTATATAATTACAAAATAACAGAGTCAGGCAAAATAAAATGTTTCCAAATCAGTTTCTGTCAATAAAAAACGAATTATACTTTAACAGAAACTGCAGGTGTGTCTGAGTCTGGTGAGTTTTTGATTAAAACATGTCGTTTTTCATTCAGTGGGGAGAAAATCCAGAAATTTTACTCAAGTAAGAGAAGAAATACTTCATAATAAAATTACTCAAAGTACAGCGTAGTAAAAATACAATTTTTTCCAAAAAGTTACTTAAGTAAATGTAACTAGTTACTACCCAACCCTGTGAGTAAACAATACAACATTAACATCATGGAATTCAGAAATTTGCATTAATTTATCTTACCAAGTCTTTAAACAATCTGGGATGATGTCATGCCTTTGTAAGCCTCTGATAGGTTAAAAATAACATCCAAGTTCATTGGAAACACTTTAGTTGATGTATTTTAAAGTGAATTTAATAAGCAAAAATTCACAGTTTGCACAGTTTGTTATTTTGTATCTGAAAAATGAGCCGGTTTAAAAATCTCCAGACTGAAACGTCTCAAATAAGTAGGCACTGTCCGTTACCTAGCAACCCCAGCAGAACCTGACCTGTTACCTAGCAACCCCAGCCAACCCCAACCCGTTACCTAGCAACCCAGATGGAATTCGAGCACATTTGAGCCAGAATATTTATGCTTATTAATGTCCAAGATTAAATTGCTTATTTGTTGACAAGCAAATATAAATGTAACAAAGGTAGTATGAAATTTATAACACAAGTGGGAAATTACAAGTAATTTAAATATTATTTAAAGGTTAGATAAATAACTTGAAATAAAAGCATAGAAATATATGACTAAATCTACAGGTAATTCAGAGTTGGGCGTCGTACGGTTTGGCTGCAGGCAGGAAGGATTTCTTCTTGTTTGGCCTGCTGATTTTACAATGGCTGCTGGAAAAGACAAGTGTTTTGTTGTTGACTTATCACCCACAAAGTAGCTGCTGCTTTCTGGTTGGTTTTGCAGGAGGCTCCACTTCTGCTTTTCAAACATGTACAGTTGTATAACTTCCCATTTGTTTGCAGCCATTTTAACGTGATTGTAAATGTTGAGTTGAAGGCCGTGGCCACCAGCAGCTTATTTGGATTTAAAGTGACAGAAGCCCTAAAACAGCTCAATCTGTAAGGAGATCAAAATAGGCAGAATTGACCAGACTAAAATCTCACTTTTTAAGATTTTGTGCAAAAAATGTAATGAACATGTTTTGTATAGACCGCAGACCTAACCTGTTATGGAAGCATATGAGGTTAGTTTTAAGGCTCTTTGCAGATTAAATAAAATCATTCAACCATCTGAGGATCAGTTCATGTCGACTGGACTTTTCCTTCTGGTTGCTCGATTGCATAAACAGAAGTCATCGTCTTTTCCATCAAAATCATTTGTCTAGTGATAATTAAAATATTCTATAACTTAATAACTGCTATTTGCAATTTTGTGTGACTTGCTTTACAATTGATTTTACAAGCGGCAGTATAATGTTGAACGATGCGATTCTCTTATTTACCAGCAGAGGGCGCTAGGCTCTTAGATTCGATTCGGTCCGTTTCTTTGACGGCGTCATTGACCTTGCAGTTATAACTTGCCTTCTGTTTTTGTATGGAAATGAACTTTTTTATTAAATAAAAGAGGTTTGGATCCTTTTCCCTGAGGATAATGAAGGATCGCTGCTCTCTTTTCAGCAGCACACAAACTTCCATCGTTGCTTTTTTTATTGATTTCCTGTTTTTGCTCATAAAACACAAACTGTGAACGTGTCACAAGACAAATCGTTACTTCAGTTTGCTGTGCACTTATTTTAAAATCCCTATGAATGACATCAGCAGCTGTCCTGACGGCAGGCTGTAATCCCAGATTACAGGTCAGGGCGCCATCAGAGGGATTGGCAGGAGCAGCACCCATTATTACCACTAATGTAGGAGATGAGCAGAGTTGGCTGTCTTGTCTTAGAAAAAAACATCAAATAATTAAAAACACTGGTTGCTCTATTGTAGAATAGAATAAAGCAACCAGAGAAGCGATTAAAAAATGTCAGAAATTCTGAAAAAAAGTTAAAAATTCTGAGATTAAATACAAATTCTGAGAAAAAGAGTCAAAATTTTGACATAGAAGTCAAAATTCCGAGATTAAATACATGAAATTGTGTGTGTGTGGGGAAAAAAAACAACACTTTTTTCCCCAGTCAGAATTCTGGGGGAAAAACAAAAAACAAAAACTGAGTTATGGGGAGGGAGGGGGGTCAAAATTCTGACATTAAAGTGAAAAGATTAAAGTAAAAATAAAAAGGTTTGATATAAAAAGTCAAAATTCTGAGGAGAAAAAATAAATTCTGGAATTAAAATCAGAATTCTCTTTTTTTATTTTTGTGGCCCTGATGGCCTTCCATACAATTTGTAGCCAAGTATCACATTCACTCGTTGCATTTTTATAGTTTATCATGAGTTTAACATCGTTTTCTTGCTACTAAATATTGCATATTTTGTTGTTGTTGTTTTTGTGTTCACTCACACATTAACCCTGGATGTAGAGCAACAGAAACAGACCACAGCCTCTCCTCCATTAACGCGTATCGACCCGCCGCGCTGTGACGTTCTCCGTGTTCAGACTGATCAGCTGATCGATTCCGCGCCGCGCCGCTGCGCGTCCCCGCCTCAGTCTGCAGGACTCCCGGCAAGAACCAGGATGAGGCCCTGGATTCGCTCCGGCAGGTTCAGATCAGTCCAGGTAAATAAACTCAATCCAATCTCACAAGCTTGAACTTTTCCTCCTAATTATTTATTTTATCACTGAATAAATGATCAAGTCCTAGTTAGAGGTTAGCATGGATGTTAGTATTTATTTTCTTTATTGTTTTAATAAACTACTCTCATTCTGATTATATAACATAATTTTAACTATTTTTTAAAATAGAAAGTAGGTGCATAAAGTTTGAATTAGTTGTAAATATTGTAAAATTTGTTTATTTACTTTAGTAACTCGTTTGAAAAATGGCCTTGCAAGAGTATTTTTATTACACTGTTCTTTTTTCTTTTACTTCGGTAATGTTATTATGAAGTATTTCTTCTCTTATTTGAGTAAAATTTCTGGATTTTCTACCCACTGAATTAAAAACAAACATGTTTTAACCAGAAATCCACCATAAACAGACACACATCTGCTGTTTTTGTTAAAGTTTCATCAGTTTCTTAGTGAGAGAAACTGATTTGAAAAAATTATTTTGCCTGATTTTGTTATTATTTGTTACTTATATAAATAATTACTTTGATCCTTAAAATACTAGAATTTTCATTTCACTTTATATTTTGGTTTGTTTGATGATGTAATTTTTAAACATGAAATGATTGATAATTTGATAAGTTACTCAGTACTTGACTAGACTTTTTAACCAAATACGTTTTTTACTCTTACCTGAGAACAATTTTTGATCACTCTACCCGCCTCTTCTGATTTTGAAACTTTTGGTTTAATTTTCTTGATATTTATCTTCGATTATCTCTGGAGTTTACGTGAAATGCTTGGTTTACTGGTATAAACCTGATGTAGCTGAGTCATTATGACTGAGGTCTGATGCTTCATGTTTGCCTGTTTTATTCACTCTGTGTGTTTGGGATCACTGTCCTGTCAAAACTCACAAAACATTCAAACCTTTATAGCTTGAATATTATGTTATCAGAAAGATAAAATAAAACTGATTAAAACATTTCTGCTGTTTAAACATGGCAGACATTATAAGATCACTAAATCAACAGGAGTGGCAAAAAAATATTTATTTTTGCATGTTTTATCATGTTGTGTGTTTATCTTCTGAGTAAATAATGTGTTCTGAATTAGGCTGTTTAAATAGTTTAAAATGTTTAATTTTTACTTCTTTGAGCGTATCTTTTTCACTCCCCATATGAGTTAACATAAATTACTTCAGTGTGTGTCAGGCGAGCATTTATTGTATCGTTTATCATTTATTGGGATACACTTTTCATCATGATAAGAATTTTGATTATTGTTGTCACAATAAATTCCAATTAACAATGTTCAAAACCCCAAAACTTGTTAGTTTTACTATTTTCTCCATTGTTTTTATTGTTTAACAGAAATATGATTAGATGCTGCTGTTGTGTGTAGTTAAATGATCCAAATCACACATCTGACTAAAGGAGCGTATTGCAAATCAAGAGCAGTTCTTGTGTTTGTGGTTGTATTATTGTTCTGCCCTGCAGCCATAGTTACCTAGAGAAGAAGCAATAAGCAGCTCTCAGGTTCACCTTTATTGTTATTATTCCAATACTGCAAAATATGGTGATATTACCACATCACCAAGCAAGTTGGATAGTAAATACAACTTGGATTTACGATATGCATAATTAATTAAGGAGGCACCAATGCGAAAAGCTGGGCCAATACCGATATCTGATATTAACATTGCTGTTATAGCTAATAACCAATATTTACCAATCATCAGGATCACATTATGATAGTAATAGAAAATGGCCTCCTACTGCCCAGTATCTTTTTCCTCCATTTTTATTCACAGAATTTTATTTTTGAGAGATGTAGCTCCAAATTATTCATAATTTGCTTTTTTTTTTTTTTTTTTTTTTTTTTTTTTTTTTTTTGCAGCACATCCCAAATGTTCTAACATGAAATTAGCTTAGAGAGCTAAGGCAGTTTCTACTGAATATTAATGCATATTAAGGTATATTTGATGTTTGAACAACTAAAATAAGCAGCTATAAGGGTTTTCAGAGGGAGTCTCAAGTATTCATGAATTTTATCTATTCACTGTAAGTTATGGCCCTAGTTTAGCTCCATATTTCTTTGCTATTTATTTATTTGTACTTTTTTATTCGTTTTGGTCTTTAAAATAATAGAATAGTAAATATTCAGGTTAGCTTTAGTTAGTAGTAAAATGGCCGGTCGCTTTGTTTCTTCTTTCGTCGGTAGTTTCCAGATGACTTGTGTCAGAGTCGGAATTAAACAACATGTATGTTTAAAATGGAGGACAGCATAAATAGGATGCTAATAGGAACAAGAAGGACAAGTGTGTATGTTTGAATAAAACAATTATTGGTAAATAAATAAAAAAAGGTTTTTTAAAAATGGCATATCACTGTTGTCTTGGAACTGTGTGCTGTAGTTACAGCTGCTAATGTGTTGGCATCCACCTCAGAAAGTACATAGCTAAGCCCTTGGCTCTACATGCTAGTTTTTTTTTTATTTATTTTTAACATGTTCCGTTAATGTTTGGGTCAATAAGACAAATTATCTTCCCACAATCGAGTTGTGACTTTCAGAATAAATCTAACGCAGCATTGTTGCTATTTCCGTCTTTGAACGCGGAGAATCGGACGTCCGAGCATAAAGGAACGCAGCATCAGCCTTGGACGCGGTTTTTCTGATTTTCTTGCGCTGCACCTGAAGGCAGCAGCCCAGCCTGTTCTTGCTGACGTCCCTCCCTCCCTTATTGTCACCGAGGCTGAACGCAGCGAGGTTCCGTTTTCTCTCCTCCTTTTTTAAAATAAAAGAAGATCTTCTAACCTCTGAGAAACACAAATTATTTCGTTTTTGACACGTAGAGAACCGACTCCGGTGAGTTTCCTTTCCACCGCGACAATGAGAGGAGCTAAAGGGCGGACTGGACCGAGGAGAAGATCCGGGGGGACGGACTGACTCAGAGGCGGCCGCTTTCCTTTCACACACCCGCAGTTGGTCATTGATTTACATCCCGAGGCCGAGGCTTTCCACCGGCGTCCACAAACGCATCCTCAGCTGGTTCTGGTTCTCCTTAATTAATCGGAGCCGTGATTTTTGCCAGGCTAGCCGGCTAACAGGAGGCATTAACTCCCGGTTTCCCCCCAGAATCAGCCCCCGGTTCCTCCTGGATGTTGTGCTCGTTTTCGTCACCTCGGGATGATGCAGCTGAATGGAAACCGATGATCTGGGTTTGTTTTAAAGGTCCGGCCCGGTTCTAGGGAGATGATCCGGTAGAGGTTGTGAGGTGGGGGTTTGGGGTGGGGGGTGGGAGGGGAGCTAATCTAGAGGAGGGGTATTTCTGCTGGAGACATCATGAGGTGGAGGTTACCGGTTTGTTTTTAACGGATCACCTTAATCTGGATCACCGTCTGGGTGACCTGTGCTGCCTTCATGGACTGTAAGAAATGAGGATTGTAAAGACTTTCTCCTATTTCTCCTAACCCTGGATTTCTTTTTGGTCTTGTTTGGAACAAAGTGTGAACAAAAGGAAAAACTGATTCCCCAGTTATTTTTATTTATCGCCTGGAGGACTCGCTCAGGGAAGAACAATGTCTTTACGGACGGCACTGCCTGGGAACGACCGGAACCAGGACCATGTAAGTAAATTTAAAATCACAGACAGTCTGGCTATGATTACCACTAAGTACAGGCTGATATCACCACACCATGGGACGGTAAAAGTCTAAACAGTTCATGTCCAGCATGTGTGGGATCTGCAGAGATGTTCCCATTTTTCTGACCACAGTCCTCAATGGCCATGTTGATCATATCTGAAGATCTAATTGTTTATTTCTTAGTTTTATTCATTTAAACATTTCTGGTAATGAAAACCCAAAATTCAGCTTCTCTGAAATTATACTCCATGAGACAAATGGAATAGTTTCTTTTACAGTCTGTGGGCCGAAATCGTCAGTTCAAAAATACTCGCAGGCCAAGAAATATTATTTTCTACACTTGATGTATTTAGCCAAGTTAAATCAAAAGCAGACTTGGACGTAACAAGGTGTCTTTAGAGAATAAGTCAATCGGTAGATTTGTTCCTATATGATCACTTTGTGTTGCATTTAACATTTTGTTTAGTAGATTTTATTTTAAAATTTTACCTTTGTCTTAATTTATTTAATTTATTCTTGAATTGCAGTCCAGTCGCTGCACAAAATCAGTCCAGGGTCACTAGCTAAATAAAACTCTTTGAGTAGCAAATGTTGCATCTACTGCAGGACATTTGTTGGCATTTCATTTCTACTTTTAAAAACGTAACACTTTTGCAAACAATCCAAAGATATTAATGGAAAGTTTAGTCGAAGGATAAAGTGTGATTTAAAAAAAATGGAGAGTATTATGAAGCAAAGTAAATTCAGGTGTCTGGACTGAAGGCAGAGCAATCTCAACTTCCTGATCCTCATCGTATCCAAAGGCCGATCTCCATTCCACGCCTCATTTACGCAGTAATTCATGCAAAAGGAGCCCCAACCAAGTATTGAGCGCACAGAAATGAAAATACTTTACAAAATCCTGGTATTTTTTAAAAAGTATAAATTTTTTTATTGAGCTTGTGTAGGATTTTTATTTCCTGATGATTGTAGCCAATTAAGTTTAATTGGCTCAAAATAAGCAGAAATAAACACTAAATGTGTCAGTCTGTGCAATAAATACATGAAAAGTCATTTTTTCCTGAATTACTCAAGAAGTCATTTTTTAAATGTACTGTAAAGCACCTACAGCTGATATATTATTAAAATAACATTTAAACACGTGTGTGGCCATTTAAATAGTTGCTCATCTTCAACTTTATTGAATTATTTTTAAAAATAATCTTCCTCTTTTAATGCTTTGAGTAAATGTTAATGCATTAGCTTGTACTTGTGCTTTTATTAAGCCAAAAATTAATGTTATTTATTATAGAACATTTTTCCCCATTGAAAATCATTGCAGCCAATATTAAGCATTGACACAAAAATATTTTTCATATTGCATGTTTAACTTCTGAAATTACCCTTTTTTTAAATTTTTTGATTAAATCCGTCTTAAAATCTTTTGATTTTTGGTTGGAAGCATAAACTAGGAAAATCTTTAGTTGGTTAAAAAGAATAAATAAACTTATTTTCAAGTAAAATTAAACATAATTTTTTACTTTATTTTTCAAAATTCTCATCACTGCAATTGGGTAGTTACATACCAACTTATATATGTGTTTTTGTAAAAATAAATGAGTTTTACAATAGGAAGGAACAAATTTGAGTGACTTTTATGGTGCCAATATTGAGCTAGCATGTCTATTTGATGATCATAATAACAAAGATTGTGTTGGCTGGTCAGTGGGCCCCTTTGGGGGCCCTCTGGATGCGGCCCTGTCATCCGTTGAGCTCAGAATCGGGTCTTTGTGATGCTCCTGAAGAATCCGTCTGCCGTTTGCGAAGAGCAGCTGCTAATCTCCGGCTCATTGAGGACGGTTTGGTTTGAGCAGAGGGGAGGCGTGAACCGATCCCTAACCGGGATAACAGGGTGCCGCCAAAGTAAAACGCATGATTTAATCATCAATTTGTTTAAAAAAACCCAGAAACATTGCAGACTTTTAACCTCCTCTCTCTGCTGATCAATAATGAATCCATTTGATGCGAGCCCGCCCAGCTCCTCCCACCGCCGTGTTGAACCTGCAGCTCTGCTAAATGTGCTTCGTCAGGCTGGCCTGCTGCGTCCTCTGCCTCTGAGAGCGCTGCGTTTTGGTTTGAACGCATCTTTACTGGCTCTGCAGGCGAGGCGACACAAACTGGGATCACAAAGTACAAGTTAGCATTAGCATCCCGAAACACCAGAGAGGCACCGACTGGACAAACAAGACGTCGCAACAAGCATTGGAGAAGCTAAATAACGGATTACAAACAACAAATCTGTCTGTTGTTGAATAATTTAGCAGAAAAATGTCTATTTAAGTGAAACTGTTGCTTATTTTGAGGAGCTGGAGTCTGTTGAAAGCATCGCCCGCCTCCAGCTCAGGGACACTCCGGCCTAAAATAGTTTGAATTTGAATTTTTAACAAAAGGCCTTCTTCCTGCTGAATCCCAGGCTTGCAGCTGGCAGAGCACCGAACGCTTCCTCTCCTATTTCTAAAGGATATTCTGGGCGTGTGTCATCACCCTCTCTAACCATTTTAATTACTTTACATTTTGATTTATTCCTGTTTGTTTTCCATCTAGTAGAAGTTGGGAAGCTGCAGAAGGAGGAGCTGCATTTCCCAGTCAGTCAAACTCCTCCTGGGTTTTTGCGCCCGGCTGTTTATGGCCTCCTGTCCACACCAGGCTCCATTAACACTCAAATATGAAGCAGATGAAGGGAGGTGTTTAATATTTACACAGACCTGTTGCAGCTGGATTGAACCTTTGCTGTTGAACCACACCCAAGCTGATGGCAACCAGAAGTAACTTTACATTAATTTTTCTGTCTGTAAATTTGGAAACTAGTCGTTTTTACTTCCTTTTGTTGAACGTTTTCACTCGGTTTGTGCTAAAAAAAATGAGCATTTTAACCGGTAAGACGGGCAGTTTTCTCTGTGTAACGTCACCATGGCAACAAGGGGCTCGTCCTCGTTAATCCATTTGATCGGTGCGTTTACTGATGTCTGCCGTTTTTGAACAGAAGGCCTCGGGGTTGGCCGTTTTTCAGCTGATTCATCAGAATCAGGCCTACAGGGAGACATGGAGGCTGATGGTGGAAAACAGTCCTGCTCAATAAGCGTTTGACACCACGCACTGATAAAAACACATTTCTGCCTCGTTAAGATAACTAAACGAAGGTTCTTCATTACAGTTAGTGCTTAAGAGCTGTAGAGTTAGCAAAGCGGGAAGTAAAATGTCAGTTTTAGACTTTAGCAAGTACTGAAATTATTTAAATTTAAGTCATTTGAAAACGCACAACAGAAACGAAACGAAGGTGAAGACAAGATGGAAATAAAACCAAGTTAAAACTAAGTACACCCTTCCTGCTTCCACATCATGATTAGAGATGAAATGATTAATCATGATTAATCTATTAATGAAACTAATTCAGTAACCAACTAGTCACTAACTTTAGTATATTTCAATACTTAATTGATCATGATTAATCGTTTCAGTCCTGCTTGGGTACGGTGGAGAATCTGTGATGCTGTGGGC
The DNA here is from genome assembly GCF_001443285.1 of Poecilia latipinna. Lineage (NCBI taxonomy): Eukaryota > Metazoa > Chordata > Actinopteri > Cyprinodontiformes > Poeciliidae > Poecilia > Poecilia latipinna. The sequence continues at coordinate 1,197,286 of NW_015112631.1, forward strand.
CTGTTTCTCTTCTGAATAAATAAAAGTGACCAGTCATCATGTGTTGGGCTCAGCTTACGTCCTGTGAAACACGGCGGTGGAAGGGTGATGCTTGGGGAAAGGACCAGAGCTTCATTGGGGGCCGTGTGGAAGACACTTCAAGTTATTGCTTCTCAGTATTTTTTCCTTCCACACAGTTTTCTCCATTTGGCTTCATGTGTGTTTATGTAAATAATATTTGCGTTTTTGTCCCTGGAAGTGAAGGATTTCTGTCCCAGCGAGGCTGAATGAGTTGGAGCTATCGCTCGTCTTCAGTCAGAGGTATTTCTGCAAACGTTGTTGCCTGCGTTCGGTTATGACTCAGTCGTATTTCTCATGACATGGCAGCTAGCTCTTTCACAACAACCCACACGGTCTGGATGCTTGTTCTCTCTGCAGCTTAATCTTAAAACCCTCCATTGCTTAATCTGGCCAGCCCTGAAGTTAAAGGTGTCGTCTCTGGATTGTGAGACTAATTGTTGTACGTTATGGTGCTCCATATTTACACATTGTTGGATTTTCATTGGGTCTGACTGTTGGAGATTATATTAATATTGATAATATGGCTGGTAACTGATATTTACCGATCATCTGACCAATCTCCTCCCAAACCACGAAACTAAGAAAAGAACGAAACAGTTATTGTTAATATCGGCCCAGTTTTACTTTTAGAACCGATACCGATATATTAAAAATGCTAATTTTTGGCATGATTGGTTCAAAATCTATCCATAAGTTGATATCGCATGTTAATTTGTCTGTTGTTTGTTATTCTTGCTGGTTGTTGATTTAAAAATATCAACCTGAAATAATTGCTCAGTACTAGATTGGTTGGAATTAAGATTGGACCGATGCGAATCTTTGGGCCGATATCGATATCTGATATTAATATTGCTGTTAAGGCAAAAGTTTCATTCAAACAAAGCGACTGGATATCCGAGCTAAAATTCAAACACAGAATTTTAAACCCTGATGTTCTGCTATGGTGGAGAAATTGGGCTGTTTTCTCACTTGTAGCAAAGAAAAGATGATTTCTTTCCTCTAAAACCAGGAACCGGATGCAGGACTAACGGCAGGGCTGCATATGGATTAAACTGGAGTTTTAAAGACGGGTTGCATCGTTGGCTCTGGTTTTGAGCAGCAGTAAAAGTTTAAATATCAGAAAATTTAAATGGCTAAAAATCATCATTAATCATTAGCCAACATGTTGACAATCTGACATTTGGAAAAACTCTTAACAGGGTAAACTCTGTAATGGCCTGTGCCATTTCAGTTAGATTTTTTAAATGATTTCTTGAGAGAGGAAATAAGATAAATCTTTGACACTTATAGTTTTATTTGTTGACTTTCTAAATCTTGCGGGCTTTTATTTGTCTTGCTAAATAAATGTCATATTTTATCCTGAGGGAGGTTTTCTGTGAGTTTTCATTTTATTTCTAGTTTTGTTGTTTGCAGCCTCAGTTAAAAACCTGCATTTGTGTTAAAACACCAACATATTTTTCTGCTTATTTAGCTTTAAAAACATGCGTTTTGCTCTTGCTTTGTGTTTTTACTACTTCCAGGAATCCAGTGTTTGCCCTGATGATGCACCTACATTTTGAAGTCGGTCTTTAACGACTCTTAAATAAATCTGTATAAAAAAGTTATTTTCTGCCTTCGCCCAAACCTGAGCTGCTCCTTCCACCAACCATCTGATTTCTGGGTTTCATCTCCATCCTGGATCCAGACGGCGCCCTTTAGTCGCGTTCTGCTGCCGCTTTCAGAGCCAGCAGCTCGCGCTGCGGCGTTTCTCCCCTCTCAGGGCTGGAGTCGATTTCTCTGTGTGTTGGTAGATATGATGAAGAGTTGCTGTTACTTCTGTAAAAACAGGGGCCACACTGGGGGCCCTGCTGCCTGACTGCGGTCCAGCCAGCTGATGTTGGCTCCAGGCTGAAGACTAGCTGGACTTTATGGGGCATCTGAAGGTCCAACGCTGCAGGATTCTCCAGCACATCGCTTTATTGCACGTTTGGATTTATAAGTTCTTGCTCTCTAATAATAAAGACAATGTGGTGCAACTGTTCTTTACATGTTTCACTGGATAGGTATTCCATGTTTATTATTATTCAACAAAAGTAAAACAAAAAATGAATCAAAAGCCTGCCGTACTCCAATGAAATGTTTTCTTGTCTTTCCAACTTTGAAGAATGTCAGACCGTATTTATGTCCCAGGAAGTTGGAGGAAAGTTGCCAGATGTTTACGAGAGGCTGGAAAGTAGAAGATAAAATGTTTTGATTATATTTATTTAATGGTCTCAGAATAGGATTTTTTTAGAGTTGGCTCTAGAAAGTCAACATGGAAGTTGCAACAAACATGTTTGCTGTTTCAGAGCTTTGGGAGCAGACGTACTGTTTAGCCTGGGGCTCAACATGAGGCTGTGTGAGAGAGACAGAATAAAAAGGAAGTCATGTCGTGGGTGTGGGTTATTGCTTGTGAGCACATGTGCAGCTGTGCGCTCTCTGAAAAAGACCAGCATGTCGGCTGGAGGCCTTTTGTTCCCTGGACCACCGAAGGATCGGTGGACTCGTCCCGACGCGCCGTCCGTTTCACCAGACGGTGCTGAGCGGCTCCAGGCTCTGCTGAGGCCGGCTCAACCGTGCATGATGGGTATAAAATGAGGCAGGCTGCCATTAGATGACCTATATTTGTCACAACGCCTTGCTGATGTGCTGCACCATATCTGAAATGGTTTGTGTGCAACTGGAGCTCAAAGGTCAGGGAAGTGGGACAGTGGTGTCTGTGTTGAGCTGGCCGGCCTGTGAGCCCGTCACCGAGCCTCCAGCTGATATATTTACTCTCATTAGTGGGTTGCAGTTGTAAACTGCGGTAGCTGATTCAGCTGGGAAAGAATGAAACGGTGAGCAGAGAGCTGAGCAGCTTTAGAGAAAGGGCTTAAGAGCTTACCGGACCTTTCTGTAGCCGGGTTTATGAAGAACGTTTCAGACACGTTTTACAGGAATGCCCACGTTTAATTTCCTCCCTCAGATTTATATTACTGCTAAAAGCTGCGCGTCACCTTCTGTCTGCTGTTCTGCGTCACAGTTTTAGAGACGGTTTCACTTGTTGTGCCACTTTGGCGTCGTCTTCCTGGAGGAGAAGACGAACAGAAACTGCTTACGGATGTTTTCTGCTAATGTCAACATGCAGCTAAAAAGCTTTTCTGGGTTGTGATGCATAAGTGAATCAGTCAGAAAAGAAAAAAGACCAACTTTCTCATCAATTGCAGGTGTGATCCTGAAAATATGACTTGTTTCCTGTTAATTGAATGCATCAGAACCAAACAATGGCATTTCTCACAGTCTGTGAATGCATCAGGTGAGTTTGGGAAAGATCAGATGGAGGTCAGAGCTGCTGCGGGTTTGTTTCCTTGGAAACCAGGCGAAAGGTTAGACCTGCACGATATATCAGCATTTATATTGGTATCGGTCAGTTTTAGCATATCGGTATCGCTCCAATAAGTAAAACAACTGATGCTAATTTCCACCTTGTTGCAGCTTCTATTCATGAGTGGGAAAGGAGAGGAAATGTTTGGTCATGTGACAGTGATGCAGCAAAGGATTGTGGGGAATTTAACTGAATCACGGAGTTGTAGCAGCGGCGTGGTTGTTTTTATTACCTGGTTTTTGGCCAAAACGGCAACATCCGTCCATCCACCCATCTACCCATCCATCCACCCATCCACCCATCCATCCATCTGTCCGTCCATCCATCCATCCGTCCATCCATCTGTCCATCCATCCATCCATCCACCCATCTGTCCGTCCATCCATCCACCCATCTGTCCGTCCAT
>NW_015112631.1:1205192-1228165 GCF_001443285.1 Poecilia latipinna
AGAATGGACAAGAAAATAAAAATGAGTTGGCAGCGACACTTTTAGCTCGATGATTTTGGCCCAGGCAGCAAAAGGTTTCAACTCTGTTGCTTTAAATGCATCTCTGGTGGATGGCACCATGTAAACAAAAACAGGCATGAAATTGTTAAAAATTTTAGAATTAAATCCTTTTTTGAAGACAAAGTTGAGCTGAGCCTCAGCCTTCCAGGCGATATTTTCATGTTCCACTTTAGGATGTTACAATATGAATATTTAAAAATGTGTAAGTTAGAAGTTTGAATCCTGTATTAACATTTTCCACTGATGATATGCTTACCTAAGACTTTACAGGTTGGAGCCCTGTTCAAGTCAAAAAGAAGTTGTTTGCACAAGTTGAGAGTTTTTTCCTTTTTTCCTTCCCGCCATTTGGTCATTTTATCTCAGAAATGCTTAACGGCTGTTGAGCAGGTGGCGACCAACCTGCTGGATGAAGAATGAACACTGTTCACTTAGACGCTGCCATGCAGACACACTCAGCTCCCTGCAGACAGACCCATTGTGAGAAGCTCCCAGTCACAACAGCAGCCAGCAGAAAGACTCTGATGGTCACAGTGGACGCACACAGGCGGCCTGTTGTGCGAAGGGCCTCGGCTCCTCAGGTGTTCGGTTTCCCCTCAGGCCCAAGCTGCTGCAGTTTAACCTACTCACATATCCGCTGTCCTAAACAGCCTGAAATCTGTAGAGTCTCCTGACTTTTCTCAGAGACTAATGAGATTTTTCTGCTCCAACGTCTGAGAAATTTCAGTTTCTTATAATTAATGTGAATAATCTCGATAATTTCTGCTTATAGAAATCTTTGTGTTCACATAAAGGCAGTTTTGGGTGATTTGAGTGTTGAATCAACTACAGGTTGTGATCAGGGATTTTATGGGATACGCTGCAAAAACACAACATTTTACCAAGTATGTTTGATCTAGTTTCTAGTGCAGGTATTATGGCACACTAGAAAAAAGTGATGAGTAACTTTTCAGCAAAATATAGGAACTTGTTTTAAGTCAATGATATTCCATGTTAGTTTGAAAACAAATCAAGTCTATTTTGTTTGTGTCTGAATTTATTTCATTGTGTCTTTTTTGTAAAGATGATTTTGTTGTAGTGTTTGTGTTTGGACCCCAGGAAGAGGCGTCTCCAGTGTGGTACAGACTAAATGGGATCCTTGAATAAACAAATTAATTAATTGAGTTAAGCTCACATAAGTGTACTAAGATATTTACACTGGAAACCAAAATAAGTTTTCTTGTTTTTGTAAGTCCTGTGTGATGAATTACTGAAGCATCATTAGGAAGCGACGGTGGTTTATCTGCATTACTTCCTTATCTCCAGCTTTTTCACACTTTATTACCTTCCTCAATTCTTGTATTTGGGATTTTATTACAGAACAACCTAAATTGGTTCACAGTTGTGAAATGAAAGGAAATATAAAGGATATGTTTCAAAGTTCTGTATGGAGAGAAATCTGGAAAGTGTGGCTTGCATTTATATTTACTCAAGTCAAACCTTTATCAAAAAATTTGTCTTTTCTGTTTTGCAACATCTCTACATGTTTTTGTACAGTTCAGGGCTGCAACTAACAATTTTATCGATTATTCTGACAATTAATCAGATAAAACAACTGGCGCATTCGGCAGATTTTTCTTTTTTTTATGAAAAAGCTTTAATTTAAGTTTTTTTATACAATATTCAAAATCCATTAATAAATACAAATAAACCAACAATTCAATTCCTTTCTTAAAGAAGAAAATAAACATTTTATTGACATTCTCTTAGTGAATTTGAACCAGGTTAAGATAAAACTGTACCAGTGGAGGAGTTCTAGATAAAACGTATTTACAGATAAAATAAATATGTTTTTATTGTAAATGCAAAATCTATACATTATTTCTACAGTTTTGGCCTAATTTCAGTTTGGTTATGTTGTTTTTGTTCAGTAAATGTCATTTTCCAAGTCTGCATGCTCCAGTAACATTTAATCAATTACTAAATTAGATGATAATTATATCAATAATTAATTGGTCATGATTAATCTGATTAATCGTTTCAGCCCCAGTACAGTTTTGGATTAATTACTGTTTTGAATATGTTGTTGTTTACAGCAAACTGCCTTTTCTGAACCACATACTCCAGTTGAAGGTTAATCGATTGCTGCATTAGTTGACGATTATTTTGATAATTAATTCATCATCATTAATCTGATTAATCGTTTCAGCCCTAGTCCAGTTCTTTTATCAAATGGCTTTTTTTAGTCTGCGTACTCCAGTTATCAATTAATAAATTACTAATTTCAAATTTGTTAAATTAGTAAATTAGTTGACAATTATTTCCATGATCAATTGATCACCATTAATCTGATTAATCGTTTCATTCCTGGGCTCATTAGCACACACCTGCACAGGTAGGAGACGTTTAGATGCTCCTGTGGATGCATCCGACTGGAAACTCAGGATTAAACACGTTTTTGTCTTTTAAAAACCCTCTGAGGAAAAAAATAACCCCGTATTTAGGGAAGCAAATCATTGCAGCGAGAGGAGAAATCCATCTGTGTTGAAAGGAGTGAACTCCGGCCCAGCCAAGAAATGACTCAGCATTTAATCCGCCGCTGCTGCTGCTGGTCCAAACTGAATAAATGTGGCCACTTACTCAGCTCAGGCGGATCATCGCTGTGCCGTGGAGAACGATCTGCTGAGTAACGCGACGCGGCTCCAGCATGTTTGCAGCTACAGGTTATCAGATACATTTGCATTAACTGGACCTGTGGCTGGAAGCGATGGGGAAACTGGTGCCATTGGGGCATGTTAGTATTAAGATATTGACAGTTTTATAGGTCCAGTGTTTATGAGAAACCTGTTTTTAAGAAAATGAAACGTTTGAGCCGTTCAGTAGCTCTTAAGTGGCTTTGTTTGCTGCTCAGAGCGGCTCCAGCAGAAACGAGCGTCTGCCTGGTTCCCCTGGGGACATAATCTGTGTCAGAGAAAAACCGCTTTGCAGCCAAACGGGTCTGACCCGGATTAAAGCTTTGACTCTCAGGAATTTGAATCGTTGGCAGAAGCCAAACATGTCTGTCAGCTGCTCCGATGCTTCAGCGGCTCTCGGTGAAACGGAGGCTCTCGTCATTGTTTCTAATGATGTGTGCTCTCTGCGTGGTTGGGAGGATTTCATTTCCACTGAAAGAGAAACCAGTTGAAGCCTTTTACTTTTTTATTATTCAACAACCATAGGCAAGTTTGAGGGCTGCAGGGGAAGCTTTAATTTACAGTCACTTTGCTTTTTAACCCCTTAATGGGAGGCAACTCTTGGAGAAATCTGCTTGAAAATGCCGATGCCTGAAATCATACAAGGTTTATATGAAAGACTTTTGTATGAAAATAAATGTAAGACTCCAGAGAAGACCCTAAAGGTCTGAAGATCTGCACTAATATTACTGAGGGAGAGTAAAGCAACATGTTTCTCAGCAGGGCCAAAAAATCAACTAAGAATCACAATATAAAATGTCCCAAAACTGATATTTGGGAATAAAACCAATTCGCTGTCTGTCGACCTCCATTTTTAAAAAGGTACATTCTGAGACCTGCTCCATCTTCATCGCAGGGAAACATTTGGACTCTTTGGTTTTTAGTCTTTGGAGACTGAATGTGTCAGATGAAGACTGAGCACTTCAGAAACGCCACAGAAGTTTACGTCCGTGTTTTATGCAGAAATGCTGTCAGGCAGCAGTGTTGACGTTTCACTTACGTTAAACTGGTCTGCTTCCACTATCAGACCAGTTTTTCATCCAGCAAATGTTGTAATGACAGGCCTAATCATGGCCCCAAAAACCAGATTTTAATCGTGATCTAGTCAAAGACTCCCACTAGATGTGATGCTGCTAGCCACTTGGCTAGCATCGTCGTTAGCTGGGATCTGGTAGCTAGCTGATCTAGCTTCATTTCAGTGTGTCCAATGCAGACTTATTATGGGCTAACGTTACTCCATAGTAGTTGCACAAGATAGCAGGTTTTCTAAAGAAAAACCTCTTGATCACAATCTTTGGCTTTTTAAAAAATCCTGATCTCTGGTTATTCGTACTGGATGCAGCTGCTCTCTCCTGATTTATGTTTCAGTCTCATTCAGAGAACTTTGTGTGTTCATTTTCCCCCTTTTTATGTTTATTTCACATTTTCCTACAGCTGAGTTCAGTGAATCTGCAGTTTTTTTCCTCCCATTAAATCTTGACCGCTGATCAGCGCTCGGCTCACCGCCATCAGACCCGTCTGTCAGAGATACCGGCTGGTTTTTCTGCAGCCGTCTCTTCCTACCAGGAAGGAGCGTCGCAATGCAGCATGTGACACGGCTGCTGTCATCGCTGTGACATCTCCGTTTCCAGGACAAGATGTGACGCAGGGTGACGTTTCTGAAACTTCCCCTCTGCTCTTGCCACACAGAGAAAGATCCTGAACCCTGTAGGAAAAATGTCCAGATTCCTGCAGAGATGCTCAGGGAGCCTCTGTCAGAGGGAAGCTGCTGAAAACTTTAAAAAGACATTTTGCAAACAGTAACTTTACTATAAAAAGGATGGAAACCAATGTGGAAATGCTGATTGCTGTAGAAATACCTGAGATCTGAAAACTATGGATGTTATTTTGTTTTTCTCGCTTAAAGTGCGATTTCTCTCAGTATTCACCAGTATTTAATATTAATGCGCTGAGTGACATCTTCGGAGTCTGAGCTGCTGGACAGGAAGCGGAAGCTGCCACCATGTGTATTTTTAAGAGTTTGAGGACGGAGGATTACGCCACAGGGGCACCGACATCACACATCCTGTCTTTGCTCAAGACTTTCACATCAATTCACAAACTACTTGCGTAGCTGCTGTGCATTCAGATCGCCTCCATGTGGGCAAGAGCTTGAAAACTTGTTTGTGCTTGTCACAGGTAGCGTCCTTAAATAGCATTGCAGTTCCTACAGATAAGCCTAGAAAATCAGATTTGCATTTCTTTGGCTGCAGAGACCTGTGCAGAGTTATTTATGAGTTGGACTGCAAAAGAGGAAATGACGTAATAATCGTCATACATTCTTAAAGTTATCTGATCCTGATAGTTCATGTCAACAATGGAAAACCTGAGTCGATTCCTGAGTTTGCATTTATCCATTTGGACGTGTTTTATTCAGTTTCACGCCACACAGCCAGTAGAAAGCGTTGCAACACATGCAAATCTGCATTTCACAACAATGCAGCCGCATGTTTGAGTTAATGGCTTTGGTTAGGCAGGTTAGGAATGTTATGTAATTTGTTGCTAACAAAGACGACTGAAACCTGATTCTGTGTTTTAATAAACTGAAATATTTAATCTCCTCTATTAGGGCTGGACAATAAATCAATAACAGTATAAATTGCGATAGAAAATTCAATGAACTCCGATCCACAACCGCACAGCATTCTGGGGGTTGTAGGCAGAGGAAAGACTATTTCACTTAAATGAAACATTTTTCCGATGCTGTAAGCGAAATGTTGGATTCAAATTCCAAAACATCTTTCTCTTCTCTTCTTTTCTGCTGATTTAAGATCAAGCTCAGAGTTCAAAAGTTCAGAGAAGAAAAAGAGGCGGGGCCGGCCTTCTGTCAACAACTCGCTTTTATTATTGTTGAAATGACGTCTGGATGTTTTTCCACCGTCACACAGGAATTTGACTAAACCCCGATGTGGAGCCGCGGCCTCTGTTACCCTCTAACAAGTTTAACTAAACCTCTAATGGTTTAGATGATCGGTTCTACAGGAAACTTGACTGTTAAAGGCAAACTGTTTTGCTTCCGTGAAGAGGTTGGGATAGGTCTATGGCACACGTGTCAAACATGAGGCACAGGGGCCAAATCTGGCCCACGGCAGCGTTTAATGTGGCCCTCCAAATTACATCAATACGTCCCTCCAGTTTTTCACAAATTCACAAACAGAGCCTCATATTATTTCTGATTTTTACTTCAAATTTTTCTAAAAATTGGCCAAAAACATTGAGTTTAAGACTGCTGCCGCAGGTTTACTTGATGTCGCGTTATACTAGTCCATAACCAATACAGCGATTAATAAAAAGTCACATATAACATCATACATTAGTGCAAACATCATAAAAATTACTCACAAATTTTTCCAAATTAGTGCCACAAAATCTGTGATTTTTTATTACAAAAATCCCCCAAAAAACAATCACAAAATCCTGGATGGACTGGTCAGTGTGAAAAGATGTTCAATATTTAAAGAAAAACGCTGATTGAATAATGAAGCAAACAGCTATGTAATGAGTGACAAGTCAACAAGAAAACACCTGTCTCTTCCAGCAGGCATCGTACAGCGCATTCAAACCAGCTGACCAAACGTGCTGGGTTGCTAAGTAGCGGACGGAGTTCCACTGAGGTTGCTAGGTAACGGACGGAGTTCCACTGGGGTTGCTAAGTAGCGGACGGAGTTCCACTGGAGTTGCTAGGTAGCGGACAGAGTTCCACTGGGGTTGCTAGGTAACGGACGGAGTTCCACTGGGGTTGCTAGGTAACGGACGGAGTTCCACTGGGGTTGCTAGGTAACGGTGTCATGCCTGTTGATTGAGACCTAATGTTTGGGAGGCTTTTGAAACGGCTCATTTTCTAGAAAATATGAAGTTATTGCTAAAAAGAACAAAAACAGCTCGGTGGTGTTTTTTAAATAATAAAAAAACTCTTGGGCTGCTTTAAGAAGCAGTTTAGACCCAAATGGAAGTAGAAAAACTTGCAAAATGTGGTGTTTGCATAATGGAAAATTAAATTAATTAGAAATGTATTTTTAAAATAATAAAATAATAAATAAAACGGCAATAATAATTGAAGAATTTATCTTTAAAATAGTAATTATTGCAACATTATTTGCTGTCTGAACTCTTCCCATCAGCTCCTGCCAGCGCCGGCAGGGTGACGTGATCGCTCAGTTTCCAAGGTCAAGGTGTGCAGCAGCAGCAGCAGCAGCAGCAGCAGCTTTGCTGAATGTGCAAATTGCATCCGAACAGCAACCTCCACCTCCACCCAAACACTTGGCGCCATCCATCTTCTGAACGAGCGTCCTATCACATTTATAATGATTACTGGGGGGGTTATCCCACAGGCTCACACCCTAATTTGTTTTCTGACTCAGTTCTCCGGCCTCTGAGGCAGTCAGACCACACCTCCAAGTGAAGAAATCGTATGTTAATCAGAAGAAGTGAATCGATGGAGCCCCGAATTTATGGGAGTTTGCTGAAAATGAAGATAGCAGCTGGAGACAAAAGAAAGGGCGTGTCTGGGCAGAGAAAAGGAGAATGGAGGGAAAGGATGAAAATTGATTTGTCTGGGGGATGGGAAGAGCCGTGGCGGAAAAGGAGAGGGGGGCAGAGGGTAAGGAGGGGTGAAAATGAAGGTGCCTGGATAATATAGACAAAGAACAAAGGCAATCAGTCTCTACATTTCTAATAGTTGTCCTAACAAACATTTTCACTAGCTTAAAGTTCCCCAGGTCAGTTATTTTCAACATATTCACTTCAGTTTATATAGTTTAACATGGCTGGAATATCTTGTAGAGTAACAAGAATCGTAATATAGAAACAGATTGTCACATTTAACAGTGGATCACAATAACCGGGTAAGACGCAAAAATATTTGGCTCTGAGCTGCAAGTATTAATATAAAACAATTATTTAGAACTATGGAAGACGGACACTGCCAAAATAGGGGATAAATGTATAAATAAATAAATGGCAAAGTGTAGCATCCAAATAGAAAATGAGATATTTCAAAACTTATTTGATGACATAATGTGACATATTTTAATATTTAAGTGTTAATATAAAACTATCAGTATTTAATCTCCTTTTAATTCCTTCATTTGCTAATATTCTGTATTTACGTTTTGCTAATTTTTTACCTATAGTCACATTTTATTTCATTATTTATTTTGCTTAATATTTTCTCTATTCTGTATTTATTTAAAAAAATTAATTTATCATAATTATTTTATTATGCATTGATTTTCTGTAACATTTTCTCTTTGCAGTTTTTGTTAAATGTTCCTTATGTTATCTTCTAAATCTTTGGAAGAAATAAAGTAGAAAAGAAAAATGGGGAGGGAATGGAGAAAATTTACTTCTACATTTATTGCCAATTTTGGCGGAATCTGTCCTCCATAGATTTTGATCTAGAAAAACCTTCAAAAACATTTTTTATTGTCCTCCTGGTTTCTTCATAATTTTTGGAAAAAATGAAGTTGAAAGGAGGAATAGGGAGGAAATGAAGAAATTAAATTAAGTGGTTATATCCAATTTTGGCAGAATCTGTCCTCCATAACTTTTAGTCTAAAAAAACCTTCACCACTGAGATGTGAAGGATCTAAAAATAGTGACGCTGCTTGGAAGGAAACTGTAAATCACAATCTGTCAGTGGCCTGAAGTGTTTTATCTGTCAGGAACTGGCTGAAATGAAATACCGCCACTTTGTGAAAGTGAACCGTTCAAACGCTGACAGTGACAGAAATGTAAAATGTCCTGGTTTTCTCAACCCCTGACCGTTGTGCTTAATTGTTTCAGTAATTATCTGAGACGCTGGAGCTTCCTTTACGTTTTCACTTCCTTGTTAGTCGTGAAATCCCACATCCTACATTTCTGTTCATTTTCTTCATTCTTGTTTTGTCACAGATAAAAGAAGGTTTTCAAACCCTTTTAAACATAATTATTAATGTTGCAGTCCCAGGGGACGTCCCAGATCTCAACAAGAGTCAGAGCTTTGATTGGTGCGTCTGGTTGAGTGGATCGGCATCATCCGGCTGAATGTTGGTGACCTTGCAGCAAGTCATGAATGTGAAGAATGTGAACTATGAGCATCACATGAGATGCACCAAGGTGACCCGGTTACAGTCGGTTCTGTAACCACTTGACTGCAGAACCGGAGTCCCGAGGTCTTTGACGGTTCTGGTGAAGGGATGCGGTCACGTATAACCAGAGAACGTTGGCTGCAACCGAAACAAATCAGAAAATTAGACTCTAAAAATGTCTGCTTGCACAGCAAATCCGTCATGTTCGTTGCTGTAGATCAATCATTTCAGATTTTATTTAAATAAAGAGTAGTTTATAAACCACCGAACGGCTTAAAGATCTGCTGTTGTCATAGCAACCTTCCAGACCCCTCAGGTCTTCTGGTTCTGGTTCTGCTCTGCATCCCCAGAACCAGAACCAAACATGCAGAAGCAGCATTCAGCTTCTATGCACCACAAATCTGGAACAATCTTCCAGAAAACTGCAAAACGGTTGAAACACTGAGCTCCTATAACTCGAGACTAAAAAATCCAGGTGTTTGGAGTTTATTTTGAAACATTACAAATGCAATATTGATCAATATTGCTCAATATTTTGATGTGTAATGATGCCAACTGGTAAAATTTAATGTTTTTTTTTATTTACATACGCAGATATTTATTTCTTCTTTTTTTATTGATCTACAGAATAATTAACCAGATAATAGGATGAATAGCAGCAATAGAAATCAAATAACCAAACAAACGCAAACGTGTAGCTATACATTAAAAAAATATGCATTCAAAACAAAAACAAAACACAGAACTTAGTCAACTGGTGTCTCAACAAAATGAAATTGATTAATATGGTGTCTGTCACGACTTTGTATTTTTGTGTTTTGATAACGTAAAGCACAACGCAGCTGGCATGCTGCGTTGTGCCGTACATTGATTGATTGATTGATGATTGACCGATCCCCCTTCTTGCCGCAGCATGCCTCCCTGTCGGCCAGCCGCTCGGATAAAGGTACGGGTTGGTCGAGCCGCTCGCTCGGCGCCCGCTGTCGAAACTCCATCGCCCTGTGTTCGGACGAGCTGCCGCACATCGGGAACTACCGACTGCTGAAAACCATCGGCAAGGGCAACTTCGCCAAAGTCAAGCTGGCCCGCCACATTCTGACGGGCAGAGAGGTGAGCCAAACGAGAACTCGAGAGAAAGCTCTCTTTATCGCTCTGGAGGAAGCATTTCACCCACGAGTTGATAAAAACCCTGCAGCAGAATTGAGGCTTTGCGCTCTTTGAACAGGCGAGTCGCCTTTAAACAGACGTCTTTCTTCTCATAAAACCCGCTGACCCACATCGGTTGAACCGATACCTTGAGGCTCAGGAAGCTCCACACGGCCTGGTCATGTGAAAAGCTGCAGTTTCCCACTCAAATAAAGCAAAAGTCAGTCGTATAGTCGGTTTACAGCTGAGGGCCTGATGTGGTCTTGAACCGGGCCGCCGCCTCTTTTCAGGGCTTCTGGGTTATTTTTGTTGATTGCAGCTTTTAGCATCATAAACATGCTGTAAAACAGTACGTCTTGAACTTTGTCCTCTTTTATTGTTTCGCTTGAGTACTGAATAAGGTAATCTCTTCATGTATAATTCAGGAACTTAATTTTACAGCCCAGTTTAAAAATGTAAACATAAATCCATCAAACTGCAGATGCATGTCAGTAAACCAGAATATCAGAAAAGTTTATTTTGTTTCAGGAATTAAATTCAGAAGTGAAACTCACTGTGAATATATGTATATAAATTACGCAGTGACATATCTAGACGTTTATTTTGATTAATATGGCATACAGCTGATGGAAATTGAGTCTCAGAAAACACATATTTAGCTTCATACTAAATATTTAGTTTGAATATAAATATATAGCTTCAAAATAAATATTTATTTATTAAGATAAATATTTAGCTTCAAACTAAATATTTAGTCGCTAAATAAATATTTGCTGGCTAAACATTTAGCATAACAATATTTAGTTTTCAGGCAAAATGTTTGGTTTTAAGATAAATATATAGCTTTGAAATAAATATTTATTGAGCAAGGTCATTATTCAGCTTCAAATTAAATAGTTTGAAGCTATGTATTTAATTTAAAGCTAAATATTTAGTTTGGAGCTAAAACTTAAGCTAATTAAAAATTCATTTCCCACTTTGGCTTTTCATTGTGTTGATAACCTTTTAGTGTTTGTTGACATTTGGGATTGAAAAATTAAAAAGATTGAAGTGATAAAAAAAAGTTGACACACTTTAAGAAAAGCAACATTTAAAAAGAGTAAACATGACAGTTAATTTTAAGAATGTTGTACATTTTCTGTCGCTGTTTTGCAGGTTGCCATAAAGATCATCGATAAAACCCAACTGAACCCAACCAGCCTTCAGAAGGTGAGCGACATCAAACCCTGCTCTACTCTGAACTGTTCGTGAAAAAACGTCGGAGATTACCGACGTTTCTAATATTATCCGACGTTGACCTTAAAATTGTTGTACTTGTCGACTGACCTGCCTTTTTTTGACCTGCGTTGCACGGACATATTTTTCAACAATACATAAGAGCAGATCGTTGCTACGGCAACGCATTCAGGCACTTTGACTGGTCAAGGCACAGGAAGCGTTATGGAAACTGTTGGGCTAATTCAAACGCGAGGAAATATAATTTCTTGACATTTTCAAACATGTTCAGATGTTTCATTATATTAGCTCTTAATTATATGATGAATCTTGATCTTTTTCAGTCATTTCTGATCATTTTTCTCAGTTCATTATATATTTATAAGCAGAACGTTGCAAAAATTGCATTTTTTAAAGTATTCCAACAGATCATGTTAGCAATACTTACAAAAAAGAAACTAGTTGTACAATTAGCCTAAATCTTCCATATTTCCAAAGCATCAAATTGTAAATTATACAACTTAAGTAGATTGAAAAGCTTAAAGTCACTGTTTAGTCCAGAGTCAGTGATCCCCTGGCAGATGAAGCTTGGCTTTGATTCCTCATTTAATCCAGAATAATGTGTTCAGCTCGCCGCTCTGCCGCGTCAGATCCACGCCGTCGGAGAACGAGTCCATTCGATGTGCAGCAAAGTCAGACAGTGATGCAGTTTAAATGTTTAACTCGAGTCTGCAGCTGAACTATTTGCACTAAAATCAGTTAAAATACCTTGTGTCGGTTCAAGTCGATTTTCTCAGATATAAAGTCGTTCCCCCTCTGTAATCCTGATTTTATCCGTCTCTGCTCACTGACAAGTTTTCTCTTTGTTTGTTATTTGGTGTGAAATTACACTAAATGACAAATTAGTTTGCAGTTTAGCTAATAAGTGGAAATAAATGCTTAATTTCTGCTTCAAATCAGGAATTAAACAGGAAAAGTTTCCTCTGCTCATCCTTGTGTTAAGGTCAACGAACTTGTTGGATTCAGACATTTTCAAACTTCTAGTGTTTGTTTCTGATCTGCAGTTTTATATATAAACTTTGGAAGAAAGATCAAATGTTTTAAAAAAAAGTTA
The DNA here is from genome assembly GCF_001443285.1 of Poecilia latipinna. Taxonomy (NCBI): domain Eukaryota; kingdom Metazoa; phylum Chordata; class Actinopteri; order Cyprinodontiformes; family Poeciliidae; genus Poecilia; species Poecilia latipinna. The sequence continues at coordinate 1,217,543 of NW_015112631.1, forward strand.
AGAGCTTTATTTGTATTATTTCAAACAGAATAAACATGACTATTATTTAAAAAGCAATTGATAGAATTACATGGAAGAATAGAAATCAAGTTTATTGTCCCTCAATGGGGAAATTCAGGTGAAAAATTTAGGGCTGAAATGATTAATTGTGATTAATCAATTATTGAAATTTAATCTAATTTAGTGATTAATCATTAACTGGCTGTTTTTCTTTAGTAGACTCAGAAGAAGGCAATCTTGCAGAAGAACACTCCTAGAGCAACAATTAAGCCAAATATGTACAAATATACATTTCACATTAAAAAAAGAAAAAAACCTTCATTGTCTGTAAACCTACAACTCATCAATTGGCACTTTTAGGTCCACCTGATTAAAATTCTGTAAAAATCCTATTAAGAACCTTTTGCTCTCCAACTATTAACCAATTAATCCAAAAATTAATCAATTAACCAACAAAGGATCAAGCGTGCACTAAAGGAATGCTATGTTATTGCATTTTAGGCAATAAATTGTTCATTTTCTTATTTTGAAAAAGGAATTATTTGCATCTTTCAAGGAATTTCTAATATTGTATTAAAAGAGGTGAAAGTAGTTGAATGTAAAATCTGCTGAATGTGCCAGTTTTTTATTCGATGAATAATCGATTAATTGTTCAAACAACCAAATAGTTAAATAGTTGATTGTTGCAGTTCAATCGAAACTATAAAAACAGAAAGTAAGAATAGTAAACGGTAAAGTAAGGGCAAATTTACAGCAAAATAAAAACATACATTTATTTAACAGACCATATTGAGACCATTTTTCTAGGTAGCCACTGATCCTGATTAATGTAAATCTGCCTTAAATGTGACACCAAACTCCCATTTAACTTTCCCACATTTTATTGTCTGACTTCTGACTGTTAAATAAAATGATTTCTGATGTCAGTTAAGGACCAGAAAACATTTTTGCAGGATTTCAAAGTGAATCTGTTTGGCGTTGGAGCAGCTGTGTGTGTTTGTTGCAATGAAAGCTCCTCTTTTCAGCCGCCCAAGTGTTTGACTAAGGGCTCTTCTTTGAAGTGCTGTAAAGGATTTGTATGTTTTGGTTCTCAGTGTTGTGTATTCATACATTAAGGCTGCGAAGCGGCTCAGTGTGTCTGTGTTGTTCTGAGGCCGCTGGAACAAACGGGGCTGAAGGCTCGACGTAATGAGTCTGCATGCTTGTCTACTGACATTTAGGCTAATCTTTTAACTACATGTGCCGCATTCATGATTAATGAGATTAAGCCCTTTGCTGTCTGAACTTGGTCCGTTTGGTTTGCACTCGTTTGAATCTGAGTCTGTTGGCTGAAAATGGTCTTAATAAAACAAAATCAAGATGCACCCTCCCATGTTTGTGTATTATAGCTTTTGCGGTTTCCTGCACAGGTTTATTAAAAAAAAAAGGTCAAAGCTTCACTAGAAGACATGGTTGCTGTTTGTCGTCTTGTTTAATGTCAGCTTTGTAAACTTCATGCTTTAAAATGTTGGTAACTTCCAACTAGGCCTGTCGCGAGAAACAATAAATCAGTTAATTTCATGATAAATTAAAACAAACTCAGTAGTTTCCATTTGTGTGGTTTTCTCTTTTCGATAGGAAATACACATTTTTGGACTTCACTAGCCACCGTAGCTGGGCATTTTGTAAAAATGAGCCCTTCGCTGCTGCCAATTCTACTACAAGGGCTGAAACGATTAATCAGATTCATTGTGATTAATCGATTAATAAATTAGTTGACGATTATTTAAATAACCAATTAATTGTTAACGATGTATACAGACTCCAAAAAGGCAGTTTGAACACAGGAACATAATATTCAGAGCAGTAATTAAGCCAAAACTGTACAAAAAATATATACATTTAACATTTAAGATGAAAAATAGTTTTAGCTCCGTCTGATTTAAATCATGTAAAACTAAAAAACTCTTGTTAATGACCTTTGCTATCCAATTATTCAGTTAATCAAAGAATGATCACAAGGTCAGGCCTACACTGTACTGATGATGTCTGAGCTTTTCACATGTTGATGTTGGAAGGATTATTTTAGCTGCATCTGCAGCTATAAATGATCAATCGTTCTCTAAAGGAAGGCTGTTACTGCATTTTAGGTGTGGTAATGTGTTTTTATTTCAAAACGTAACTGAATTATATGTTTATTTGCTAGTTTAAATGGATTATTTTTTTTAAAGTAAATTTAAGCAGTAAGATGAAAAATCTGTAGAATATTAACCAATTAATCATCAGAATAATTGATCAATAACTAAAATAATCGCAGCCTTTAGATCGTTGCCAGACAAGGTGTAGCTTTTATGGAGAAAACAAAACCTAAGAGAAAACATAAAGTTAAGAGTTGAAATAACAGCAAATAATGCAAATAGGAGAGTAGTAGAAGAAGAAAATGAGCTGGAGGAGGGGAAATATGATCGCTTTTAGATGTTCTTTGATTTGGAGTCACTAACCCAGTAAAATATTCAACTGCAGAAACTCCTGTTGGGACAAAATACCTGTTGCTCTTTATGTTTCTTTTTCAAGCTCATACTTGACTTTCTATTTATTACATCTTTTGGGAGTCAGTGCCAGCGAGTGCCAGATCTAAAATGACTTGATCAACGTCAACAAAATCGTCCTAATCGGGACATTTCTGGTTTATTTCCTGACTCGTAGTGTTTGCCATTTGTTGCTGTTTGAGTTGTAGGAACAGTTCTCACAGTCTAAATAAGCATCTCTTTGTTCTTCAGCAGCCCTGCTGGCTAAATGTTAGCCTCAAAGTTAGCTTTACCTTCACCTTTACTGAAAAACACATCCATGTCCTCTGAAAGAACCACATTCAACCAGCAGATAATCTCCTATCTGGTAAATAAAACGTTCAGAAGAGATTGTGACTCAGCTGACGGTACATAATTATCTCTGTTTTTAATTACGTTCTGTGTTTCTACCTAATCGTCATCGTTTTACACAAACAGCCATTTATTGACATATACTACCTCTAGCATGTGGTGATCTTACACTAAGGGAAGGAAAATGATACTAATTTGTTTGTTTATGAGACACATCAGTTTCAGTTCCGTTTATTTTAATAAATGTTTTTATTTCTGTCATTTGTGAACGGCTGCATGAGAACATTTTTCTATTTTCTATAAAAACTTAGAAAAGCTCCAAAATATTTACTCAAATGTGCTGCTAATTGGCTTAATGTGGAGATTTAATGAGTGAGGTGTGTATTTCCCAACGCTGAGTTTCCTCAGCCGCACGTTTAAGGGCCGCTGAGTTGCAGAATAAATCCTATTTCCACAAAGTAAGATTAAAGGATCTTAGTAAATGGGAAAACATTTAAAGAAGTTTAGTTTTCCATCAATAATCTTGGATTTCAGTGCTGCCAAAGTTGCACAGATATTAATATTACTGCTAATGTTGTTTTCTCCAGGTTGAAAAGAGCTTCATGTGCTCGTTGCAGTTATTTCCATATTTACGAATAGGCCTGTTGCAATAAGCAATAAATCATTTAATTGTATGATAAATTAAAACAAACTCAATAATTTCCCTTTTCTTGGTTTATCTTTTCTCTCTTTCTACCAAAAAATTTTATGATAAATGTCTTCAGTCTGTTGTTCTGGCCTTTGTTTGAAGAATAATTTTGTTTGCAGGGACTTTTCTCTTTATTTGGTTGGTTGTTTCTGTTGTTTTGTTTATTTATTTTGTTTATTTAAAATGTCTTCCAGTTCCAGTTTTAAATGTTTATTGACCTTTCAATTTCATGTTTATTGACCTCTGAGAAAGTGTTTTTGCATTATTACTATTATAGTACTTGAAAACAGTCTCAAAATAACAATAATATCATTTATCGCAATAAATTCTGGGACAATTTATTGTCCAGCAAAGTTTGTTATTATGACAGGCCTATTTGCCGATATCATTTTTGTATCGATATTAAAATGTGGTCCACCACTGATTTTCAAAAATACTGTTGCGGTTGTGGAAGATAATTGATATTTAATGCTAATGTTACATTACATTAAATTTTGACGAGTGCCGTTATCAAATCTGTTGGTTAATACATTCATTAATTCTAAACAGGTAGATTTCTAGCCTTGATTTACACTAACAGTGTTCCAGCTGTTTTGCAGTTTTATAGAAGTTTGTTCCAGGTTTGTGGGGCGTAGAAGCTGAATGCTGCAAGATGGGAATTAACTTTGGTTGCTCATATTAGCTTAATTTTACTCATTGGACCAATACTGATACTTTAAAAAATGACTAAATTTGACCAATATCGTATCAGGTTTTACTTTCTTGTATTTTTATTTTGTCAGTGTCACTCAGCCACTCTCCCTTCACCGCTCCACTCTTCCCTTTTTTCTTTTTTTACATTTTGTTTATGAACTCTGTTTTTACAGTAGGTTTATGTACTGCTTTCTTCCCAGACATTTTGTTGCCACAGGAGCTCCACTGTAATCGCAGCTGTAAGCTTTGTTGTTCGGAGCGCCAAAGTTCACTCCACAAAAATGTGAAGCGGCTTTGGGAGCCGAGGGACCGTTGAGCTGCGGTCCCGGACTGTGTCTGTGCTACTGACGCTGCACATTGTCAGTGACGCTGAAATGCTGTGTTGGGAAATGTCCCAGAGCGACACATTTGTTGTTGTTATAGGCTGCAGTGAGTAAACAATAATCCACTTTTTTCTACCAAATTAACGTCATTCTTGGCTTAAAGGTCCTTTAGAATTAAAATCATTAAAGTGGGGAATGTTGAAAAAGAAAATTGAGTATGAGAAAATGTTCATGAATTTCTTCCTGCTTCTTATTTCTAGAAAATAAAAGCTTAATAATACAAAATTACTGTTGAGTTTTTCACATTGTCTTATATAAATGTTGACATTATTTTAACAGTCGTAACAATCTAGAAAAATCTGAAATTTGATTTCCGTCTGTGGTGCTGCAGCGTGGTTAGCATTCAGATGCTAATTTAGGCTAACTCCTGTTAGCATAACTTGGACACAACAACAGTCAATAATCAAAAAGGTTTTTGAAGCGGAAATTAACCCAGTGGGCCAAAAGTAGCGGCTTTGTCTTATATCTGTTATGATCCGTGTTTCTGTGTGTTTATTTTTGAGATTTTCTGTGTTCAGTCCTGTTTTCCTGTGAGTCTCTGTCCTGTCCTCCCCGTTCCCGTGAGTCTCTATCTCTGCGTCTTCCCCGTTGATTGTTCCCAGGTGTTTATCGTTCCCTTGATTACCCCGTGTGTATTTAAGTCCACCTGTTGTCTTTGTCTCTTGTCGGGTCCTTGTCTTAGTTTGTCGTTTGACGTCTATGCGCTCCAGTTGAACTGTGAAGTCCTGGATAGCGTTTGCGCCTTTTTCCAGCCCTGCTATCAATTGCTACCGGTAATTAGCTGTGTGCTAGTTTCTCCGCCGTGCTGCCTGTTTTTGGACTGTTCTGAGCTTTATTATTAAATTCATCATCATTATCACCGTAACCTGGGTCCTGCGTCTCCTCACCACCACCCACAACCACCTCCTGACAATATCGGTGTTGTTAATGGGGAGCGCTTGTGCATCAGATTTACGGGCGTACCAGAAACAATAATAGAAAGGTTCCGACTTGGGACTTTATGTACAAAAACATAGTAATAAATTAATGATTGTGCTAAAACAAAAATGTTAGTATTAACTCCCTTTGTCACTTAGTGCTGACTGCATCTTTGCATGTTTTAGAGTCTTTATACTCCAGTTAATGTTTAATCAATTACTAAAATAGTTTAGCTTAATCATTGATTAATTACGATTAATCCGGTTAATCGTTTCAGCTCGTCAATAATTAGAGGCATTAATAGGAACAACTGTTGGTTTTTGGGTTGCTGCATGTTTTTGTCTTATATCTTAAATCTTTGTTGCTATGAAAGGGATGGTGTGGAGCTGTTTCCACTCAGGATGTTGCTGGATAATCTGGAGACCTTTGTGAGAATCCTGATGTTCCTCTGAGATCAGAAGAGTTTTACAGGCAGCCACTCAAGTGTGTGTGTGTGTGCGCGCGCGCGCGCAGAGTTTAGGCTGCTATTTAATGCTGTGGAAGTGTGTTTTGTCCCTTGCCCAGGCCCCTTCAGCCAGGAGCTAAATTCCAGTCGAGCGAACAAAGGAGGCGGTCGTGTAGGGGATGGGGGGAGGTTTGGGGCACAGCGGCAGGGACCCAGGAAAGACGAGATACAGAGCAGAACCAGAGACAACGGGCTCTGTTTGTCAGTGTTAGGCCTAATAAACGCAGAGCAACTCACCCTCTCCTGTGTCTTTTTATGTACTTGTAATGCCATTGTGCAGCGTATCTCTCCTTTGTGAGTGTCTAGGCATAACAATATTGTTCTTGCTTGACTCTTTGTTGTTCCTGTTCCAGTTTGAAAGGGAATAATTGGACAATAAAGACACACGACTGCTGACAAAGCACAAGAGGAAGGTTTCCCCACAAGCTCATCTTCAAAGTAGCACAGCCAGCAGGAAAGCAGGAGGAGGCTTGGCTTTTTCTCCTCTGCTTTGTGTTTCTCTCTTGTTCAGGTATAAAAGATGCATCAGGATTTTAATTATGCGGGCAGCAAAAGACGCAGATTAACCTTCAGGACTCCAGTTCCTGCAGCGCTGAGTGACAAGAAGGACGTGTTCATGTTCTACATTTATATAACATCTCTGATTAAATGGATACTAATTTAGACAAACCTATCACGATATAACCATTTCTTGTCAGTCGATATCACTGATTATTGATTAGTTTGTTGTTCTAAATACTGAAATACTGCCTAACAGGCGGTGTGAGCTTTCCTGTGTTATCGATGACTTTTTATTTTTAAGCATTTTTGAGACGTAAAACCTTAAACTGCTGCTGTGCAAGTTACCCAGCAGGTTGTTGCTAGGTAACCTAATTTGGGGAACTTGAATCTGCTTGCTACTCACTCACTCTTTGGTTGCTAGGTAACCTAAGAGTGAGTGAGTTGATGCCACTCAGTGAATATTCTATATACTGAACATACAGATGTGTTACCTATCGATATTGATCATGTCTGTTGTGATTTATAGTCACTGATTTATTATCCAGGCCCACTGAAAAAAGCAAACTGAGGAATTTGAAAACAGAAAAAATTATTCACCAATTCACCATCTTCCTCGGGTCTCTTCCTCTTCTGAAAAAATCCTCTCATCTTAAAATTAATCCAGGAATCAGTCTCACCAGGAAGTTACCCAACATTTAGCTAAGTCGTGTTGTAAGCAGATCCTCTTAGGTTCCTTTCTTTCACCTTTTCTCTTCCTCTACTTCAAACTGCCGTAGTTTTACTTCACTCCAAAGAGCAGCGCAGCGCACAGTAGCGAGCTTCACTCTGCGAAAAATCAGAAATGTTGGTTTTTCAAAATAAAGTAGATTTTAATGTTTCATGGTATTTTTATTAATTTCAAACTGTGATTATGGTTAGTACAAGTGCACAAATGTGGGCTATATATATGTATTTCATATGACTTGCATTGTTTTAGCATTTGTTTGAAATAATTCTGAAGCTGTGGCGCTTTTATTTTGTCGCGGCGGTGCTCCACCATCAGAACATGCAGAGGGAACATTATGATTATAAATGATGGAGTTTATTTCTAGAGATAAACAGTATTAGTACTTCTAGATCTGTGCCGCTCATGATGACATTTTGGAGGTTTTTAAAACTTTTTCCAGACTTTTGGTCATAATTTACGTTGAGGCGTTGCATGTTTGGACAATTATTCCCTTTGGCTCTGGATGCTTGGCTGATTTTTGCTCTTTCTTTTGTACATTTGGACTGTTGTGATGAGTAACCATGGCAACAAGGAATTATTTTTACAACTGGGAGCAGCTGATTAGCATCTGAAAAGCTCAAATAAAACCTGAATTGCAATCAGAGAAGTTGAAAAGGAGACTTCATGGACACAGAGAGAAGTCAAAACCATCGCTTCCATTAATTATTTCCGATCAAATCCCCTACTCTAACGTCTCTCAGCCCAACTTTCTAACCATATGGCCAGAGGTTTAAAAAGGAGCATTTAAAGCACAGGAAGTTGGTTACAGGAGGACTGATTTTAAGGAAACAGAGTAAATGGTCATAGTCCTGAATGAGGCATTCGACAGCAGCTTTTTTCCCCCCACATTACTTTCTCGCAGCAGCACAAGCTGAGCATTGATTGGATCAATACCAGTGAGTCAACAGTTTCCTGGCTGCTGGCTAAGCTTCCCAGTTCTGCATCGGAAACCATTCCCAGTTCCTAATTTCACCTCTAGATCTCCTCCGAGTCTTTAAGCAGCGACCCACAGATTAGATTTCACACCTAATGGATGGAGAATGTGGGAATAAAGAAGTGAAAACGCAGCAGAGGTAAACGAGTGGAGAGGAAGAGGGTGATAGCGATCCCAGTCGATAATCCTCCTTAAAGCTCACATGAGCAGCTGATGCACCGTGCACTTAATTCAATTACACCAGTTCCCTGTGGACCTGGGTCTGTGTTTACAGCGGCGACCCGCATCAATCTAAAGGCTCTGAGGAAAGACGGGCGGAAGAATGGAGACGACGCAGTAAACGTGTGGAGGAGGAGAGTTTCATCCCTCATTCTGGGCTTTGGTTGTAACCAAACTAACAGCTGACCTCCTTAAGTCATCATCCGTCCGTCCGTCCATCTGTCTTGTTGTAGTTTTGCTCGGGTTCAGGTTGTTGGGTTTTAAATAATCCCGGGTCTCGTTTGTATGGAAGAGAAAATCATTTATTAATCCGTGTTTTTGTGGTTTTTATCAGCTGGAATAAATGTAAATCTGAAACGGCTTCAACGCTCGACTCACTTCACTGCTTTGTACTTTTGTTTATTATGTTTACTGTAAATCACATTATTAACTGTCTTTTTTTTTTTACAAATAAATAAAAAATGAACTCCTCCTGATGGTCGAGGGGGAAACTTCAGCTCTGGAGTCGGACTGGCTGTCTGCCAGTTCGATTCCTGGTCAAACTGGCCTTGGGCAAGACACGCCCCCTGATGATGTCATCAGCCTTTGAGTGCGTCCTATAGAGCAGGGGTGGCCAAGTCCAGTCCTCGAGAGCCACCATCCTGCAAGTTTTAGAAGTATCCTTACTCCAACAGACCGGGATCAGCTCTACAGAGGCCTGATAACGAGCCAGTCATTTGATTCAGGTGTGTTGAAGCAGGGATGCATCTGAAACTTGCAGGATGGTGGCTCTCGAGGACTGGACTTGGCCACCCCTGCTATAGAGGAAAACGGCTGCGTATGCAGGGGATGCATCAGTGTCACGTTGTTTTATTGATCAGGAAGCAGCAGATAAAAGCCTCCAGTTTGATTAAAGTGAAACAAAACCTGCAGAGAAATTAGTTAATTTAGACTTTCTGATGTTTTCTTTTACAATTTGGTAATAAAATAATCAACAAAAAGGTTTCTGTGAAAGGCTTAAGGTAATTTTATTGATAGTTTCTTGTTCTTTTCAGCTGTTTCGAGAGGTACGCATCATGAAAACCCTGAACCATCCCAACATAGGTAGGTTCCTCTTCCAAAACCGATTCTGTTTCCATGGCGACAGTGGTCCTAACCTCTCGCCCTCTTGGTGTTGCAGTCCAGCTGTTCGAGGTGATTGAGACGGAGAAGACTCTTTACCTCGTCATGGAGTACGCCAGCGGAGGTGAGCGGTCGCTCCACCAACACCGCAGTCGTAAAACTATTGGATTCTGCCCGTTGGATCGATCACTTCTCGGCTCTAAAGTCCAATTTGCTAATTAATTGGAGCTGGAAACTCAATTTTCATTAGAGAAAACTCGCCTGTGGGAATAAAATAACGGCCTCGCCGTTGTATTTTCTCTGTTATCTTCTGTTTTGCTGATTGGTGAACTGTTGAAGCTGGTTTACGGTTGATCTTTGAAAAATTTAGTGTTTTCAAGCTTTGGAAATTGTTTGATTTCTGATATTCCTTGATATTCAAACTGCAGTTTTCTAATAAAGTACAATCTTTATTAGAAGACAATATTTACAGTCAAAACTAAATATTTAAAGATGATAATATACATTTTTTTCTCAGTGTTTCTGACGTTAAATCAGACCAAACGTTTCTTGTTTTAGGTTAGTCAGAATTACTGCAATTATTTCTGTTTGCTAAATGCAAGAAAACTCAGCAAAAACTTTTTTTTGTAACCGTCTCAGACCAGTCAGGTCTATAGGGAACATTTAATAGCATCAAATTTAGTTATATTTTAGTTTATTTTGCCTCTGCTGTAGAATGAAGAACACTACCACCAGATATTATTCACAATAATTGAAACAGTCCTTTCTTAGTTCAAAGATGGTGCTGGAAAAGTTTGAAAACTTTCCTTGAAATTTCTTTTTAAATCCACACCAGGTCAGAATTATTCATACGGGCTCCTGAATGTCCTTTAATTAAAAAGTCAAAGTTTTTGGTCATGATTTCGTGCAGCTGGTATTTTCCTGCTTGATTGGTTATTGGGGAAATCCTTTAAGCAGAACAGCTGCAGATTCCAAGTTCATCAGTTCATCAGTTCATTAGTTCAAACAGTTCATCAGTTCAAACAGTTCATCAGTTCAAACAGTTCATCAGTTCAAA
>NW_015112631.1:1233369-1233886 GCF_001443285.1 Poecilia latipinna
CATCAGTTCATCAGTTCAAACAGTTCATCAGTTCATCAGTTCAAACAGTTCATCAGTTCATCAGTTCAAACAGTTCATCAGTTCATCAGTTCATTAGTTCATCAGTTCATCAGTTCAAACAGTTCATCAGTTCATTATCAGTGAACGTCGCCATGAAGCTTTTAGACCTAGGAATATTGGTATTGGCAGCATCATGCTGGGGGACTGTTTTACTCTGTGAGGTATTTTGCAAAAAGGGAACAAATGTTTAAGGCAGGGATGATTCAATATTCACATTAAAACTGGTTTGAAGTGACATTTTAAAGACGTTTTCTTTAAAATGTTTCAACCATTTTGAAGAAAATTTGTGGATTATTCATAAAATTTGGATTTGTGGTTCAGAAACCGGCAGATTTAAATAAAATGTACAATTTTCTGCCAAGAAACGGGGTCCAATTTCCCACCACAATGAGTCTGTTTATATCTGAGACTGAATGTATAGTCTGTGAAAAAATACATAATTTATTTTAAAAAAGTC